>NW_016806314.1:1274493-1278203 GCF_001698545.2 Rhinopithecus bieti
TTGGAGACAGAGTCTTACTGTGTTGCCCAGGCTGGAGTGCAGTGGCACCATCTTGGCTCACTGCAACCTCTGCCTGCTGGGTTCAAGTCATTCTCATGCCTCAGCCTCCTGAGTAGCTGAGACTACAGGCACGTGCCACCATGCTTGGTTAATTTTTGTGTTTTTTGGTAGAGATGGGATTTCACCATGTTGGCCAGACTGGTCTCAAACTCCTGACCTCAAGTTACCCACCTGCCTTGGCCTCTGAGAGTACTGGGATTACAGGTGTGAGTCACTGCATTCAGCAAGGAAGAAGATTCTCTCAAGAAAAAAAGATAATAATAAAGGTGGTCAGGTACAGTGGCTCACGCCTGTAATCCCAGCACTTTGGGAGGCCTAGGCAGGCGGATCGCTTGAGGTCAGGAATTCCAGAACAGCCTGGCCAACATGGTGAAACCCCATCTCTACTAAAGATACAAAGTTTAGCTGGGCATGGTGGCAGGACCTGTAATCCCAGCTACTCGGGAGGCTGAGGTTGGAGAATCGCTTGTACTGGGGAGGCGGAGGTTGCAGTGAGCCGAGATCATACCTCTGCACTCCAGCCTAAGTGACAGAGTGAGACTCTGTTTCCAAAAAAAAGAAAAAAAAAAGATAAATAAAGGCAAAATTCAGGATAATGGTTACCTTAGGAGAAAAAGGAAGGTGAAAGGAGGTTCCAAGATGGTGGAATAGGAACAGCTCCAGTCTGTAGCTCCCAGCATGAGCTATGCAGAAGACAGGTGATCTCTGCATTTCCAACTGAGGTACAGGTTCATCTCACTGGGGCTTGTCGGACAGTGGGTGCAGTCCATGGAGTGTGAGCCAAAGCAGGGCGGGGCATCACCTCACCTGGGAAGCGCAAGGGTTCGGGGAATTCCCTTTCCTAGCCAAGGGAAGCCGTGACAGAAGGTACCTAGAAAATTGGGACACTCCCACCCTAATACTGCGCTTTTCCAATGGTCTTAGCAAACGGCACACCAGAGATTATATCCCGCGCCTAGCTCAGAGAGTCCCATGCCCACGGAGCCTCGCTCACTGCTAACATAGCAGTCTGAGATTGAACTGTAAGGTGGCAGCTTGGCTGGGGGAGGGGCGTCTGCCATTGCTGAGGCTTGAGTAGCTCGAACTCGGTGGAGCCCACTGGAGCTCAAGGAGGCCTGCCTGCCTCTGTAGACTCCACCTCTGGGGGCAGGGCATAGCTGAACAAAAGGCAACAGAAACTTCTGCAGACTTAAACATCCCTGTCTGACAGCTTTGAAGAGAGTAGTGGTTCTCCCAGCACGGAGTTTGAGATCTGAGAACGGATGACAGACTGCCTCCTCAAATTGGGTCCCTGACCCCTGAGTAGCCTAACTGGGAGACACCTCCCAGTAGGGGCTGACTGACACCTCATTCAGCAAGGTGCCCCTCTGAGACGAAACTTCCAGAGGAAGAATCAGGCAGCAACATTTGCCATTCAGCACTATTTGCTGTTCTGCAGCCTCCACTGGTGATACCCAGGCAAACGGTCTGGAGTGGACCTCCAGCAAACTCCAACAGGCCTGCAGCTGAGGATCCTGACTGTTAGAAGGAAAACTAACAAATAGAAAGGCCATCTACACCAAAACCCCATCTATACGTCACCATCATCAAAGACCAAAGGTAGATAAAACCACAAAGATGGGGAGACACCAGAGCAGAAAAGCTGAAAATTCTAAAAATCAGAGCGCCTCTTCTCCTCCAGAGGAACACAGCTCCTCGCCAGCAACGGATCAAAGCTGGATGGAGAATGACTTTGACGAGTTGAGAGAAGAAAGCTTCAGACGACTGATAATAAAAAACTTCTCAGAGCTAAAGGAGGATGTTCGAACTCATCATAAAGAAGCTAAAAACCTGGAAAAAAAATTAGACAAATGGCTAACTAGAATAAACAGTATAGAGAAGACCTTAAATGACCAGCTGGAACTGAAAACCACGGCATGAGAACTATGTGAGGCATGCGCAAGCTTCAGTAGCTGATTCGGTCAAGTAGAAGAAAGGGTATCAGTGATTGATGATCAAATGAATAAAATGAAGTGAGAAGTTTAGAGAAAAAAGAGTAAAAGGAAGTGAACAAAGCCTCTAGGAAATATGGGACCATGTGAAAAGACCAAATCTACATTTGATTGGTGTACCTAAAAGTGATGGGAAGACTAGAACCAAGTTGGAAAACACTCTTCAGGATATTATCCAGAAGAACTTCCCCAACCTAGCAAGGCAGGCCAACATTCAAATTCAGGAACTAGAGAGAACACCACAAAGATACTCCTTGAGAAGAGCAACTCCAAGACATATAATTGTCAGATTCACCAAAGTTGAAATGAAGGAAAAAATGTTAAGTGCAGCCAGAGAGAAGGGTCAGGTTACCCACAAAGGGAAGCCCATCAGACTAATAGCGGATATCTTGGCAGAAGCTCTACAAGCCAGAAGAGAGTGGGCTCCAGTATTCAACATTCTTAAAGAAAAGAATTTTCAACCTAGATTTTTATATCCAGCCAAACTAAGCTTCATAAGTGAAGGATAAATAAAATCCTTTATAGACAAGCAAATGCTGAGAGATTTTGTCACCACCAGGCCTGCCTTACAAGAGCTCCTGAAGGAAGCACTAAACATGGAACAACCAGTACCAGCCACTGCAAAAACATGCCAAATTGTAAAGACCATTGATGCTAGGAAGAAACTGCGTCAACTAACGAGCAAAGTGACTAGCTAACATAATAATGACAGGATCAAATTCACACATAACAATATTAACCTTAAATGTAAATGGGCTAAATGCTCCAATTAAAAGACACAGACTGGCAAATTGGATAAAGAGTCAAGACTGATCAGTGTGCTGTATTCAGGAGACCCATCTCACGTGCAGAGACATACACAGGCTCAAAATAAAGGGATGGAGGGATATTTACAAAGCAAATGGAAAGCAAAAAAAAGTAGGGGTTACAATTCTAGTCTCTGATAAAACAGACTTTAAACCAACAAAGATCAAAAGAGACAAGGCCATTACATAATGGTAAAGGGATCAATTCAACAGGAAAAGCTAACTATTCTAACTATATATGCACCCAATACAGTAGCACCCAGATTCATAAAGCAGGTCCTTAGAGACCTACAAAGATACTTAGACTGCCACACAATAGTAGTGGGAGACTTTAACACCCCACTGTCAACATTAGATGGATCAATGAGACAGAAAATTAACAAGGATATCCAGGAATTGAACTCAGCTCTGCACCAAGCGGACCTAATAGACATCTACAGAACTCCCCACCCCAGGTCAGCAGAATATGCAGTCTTCTCAGCACCACATCACACTTACTCCAAAATTGACCACATAGTTGGAAGTAAAGCACTCCTCAGCAAATGTAAAAGAACAGAAATTATAACGAATTGTCTCTCAGACCACAGTGCAATCAAACTAGAACTCAGGATTAAGAAACTCACTCAAAACCACTCAACTACATGGAAACTGAACAACCTGCTTCTGAATGACTACTGAGTACATAACGAAATGAAGGCAGAAATAAAGATGTTCTTTGAAACCAATGAAAACAAAAACACAACATACCAGAACCTCTGGGACACTTTTGAACCAGTGTGTAGAGGGAAATTTATAACACTAAATGCCCACAAGAGAAAGCAGGAAAGACCTAAAATTGGCACCCTAACATCAC
>NW_016806314.1:1281917-1283810 GCF_001698545.2 Rhinopithecus bieti
GGGATTGCATTGGGGAGTTATACATGATATAAATGATGAATTGATGGGTGCTGACGAGTTGATGGGTGCAGCACACCAACATGGCACAAATATACATATGTAACAAACCTGCACGTTATGCACATGTACCCTAGAACTTAAAGTATAATAAAAATAAATAAATAAATAAATAAATAAATAAATAAATAAATAAAAGAAACTACCATCAGAGTGAACAGGCCACCTACAGAATGGGAGAAAATTTTTGCAATCTACCCATCTGACAAGGGTCTACTATCCAGAATCTACAAAAACTTAAACAAATTTACAAGAAAAAATCAAACAACCCCATCAAAAAGTAGGCAAAGGTTATAACAGACACTTCTCAAAAGAAGACATTTATGCGGCCAGCAGACACATGAAAAAATGCTCATCATCACTGGCTATCAGAGAAGTACAAATCAAAACCATAGTGAGATACCATCTCACACCAGTTAGAATGGCGATCATTAAAAAGTCAGGAAACGACTGGTGCTGGAGAGGATGTGGAGAAATAGGAATACTTTTACACTGTTTGTGGAAGTGTAAACTAGTTCAACCATAGTGGAAGATAATGTGGCAATTCCTCAAGTATCTAGAAGTAGAAATACCATTCGACCCAGCCATCCCATCAAAGGATTATAAATCATAGTGCTATAAAGACACATGCACACTTAACGTTTATTGTGGCACTATTCACAATAGCAAAGACTTAGAACCAGCCCAAATGTCCATCAATGATAAACTGGATTAAGAAAATGTGGCACATATATACCATGGAATACTATGCAGCCATAAAAAAGGATGAGTTCGTGTCCTTTATAGGGACATGGATGAAGGTGGAAACCATCATTCTGAGTAAACTATTGCAAGGACAGAAAACCAAACACCACATGTTCTCACTCATAGGTCGGAATTGAACAGTGAGAACACTTGGACACAGGGCGGGGAACATCACACACTGGGGCCTGTTGTGGGGTATGGGGAGTGGGGAGGGCTAGCATTAGGAGATAAACCTAATGTAAATGATGAGTTAATGGGTGCAGCACACCAACATGGCACATGTATACATATGTTACAGACCTGCACGTTGTGCACATGTACCCTAGAACTTAAAGTATATTTAAAAAAAAAAAAAGAAAAAAAGGAAGGTAATTAGGAAATATCATTCAGATGGCTTAAAAGGTATTGATGATAATATATTTTTTTAATTGAGTAGTAGTTATATTTGTTTCAGGAGGTTTTTGGAAACCGACAGTTCATCTTTGCTCGAAATAGGGAAAAGTGAAATGTAAACATTATTATTTAGGACCATTAGTAATATTTATAAGCAGGAAGATTTCTACCCTTGGGGTGGTAATCGCCCAAATACAATCCAGTAGGGAAATATTTGCAAACTTTGTTTTGATGACATAGGTAGGAAATTCTCAGCACAGCTAAGTATTACTGAGGGCTTGTCTTAAACAGTATTTTAGGAAAGTAAACATGCACACATAGCATAAAGTATACAAACATCAAATAAAAAGTATGCATGGGCCGGGCGCGGTGGCTCAAGCCTGCAATCCCAGCACTTTGGGAGGCCAAGATGGGTGGATCACGAGGTCAGGAGATCGAGACCATCCTGGCTAACATGGTGAAACCCCGTCTCTACTAAAAAAAAAAAAAAAAAAAAAAACTACCGGGGGGGGGGGGGGGGGCCCGTAGTCCCAGCTACTCGGGAGGCTGAGGCAGGAGAATGGCGTAAACCCAGGAGGCGGAGCTTGCAGTAAGCTGACATCCGGCAACTGCGCTCCAGCTTGGGCGACAGAGCCAGACTCTGTCTCAAAAAAAAAAAAAAAAAAGTATAAATGACATAAAGGAAATATAAAATAATAT
>NW_016806314.1:1283962-1293758 GCF_001698545.2 Rhinopithecus bieti
AAAAAAAAAAAAAAAAAAAAGTATACATGACATAAAGTACATATAACATAATATCTATCATTTTCATAATTTTATTTTATTTATTTATTTATTTATTTTTTGAGACGGAGTCTCGCTCTGTCGCCCGGCCTGGAGCGCAGTGGCCGGATGTCAGCTCACTGCAAGCTCCGCCTCCTGGGTTTACGCCATTCTCCTGCCTCAGCCTCCCGAGTAGCTGGGACTACAGGCACCAGCCACCTCGCCCGGCTAGCTTTTGTATTTTTTAGTAGAGACGGGGTTTCACCGTGTTAGCCAGGATGGTCTCGAACTCCTGACCTCATGATTCGCCCGTCTCGGCCTCCCAAAGTGCTGGGATTACAGGCTTGAGCCACCGCGCCCGGCCTTCATAATTTTAAAGTGTATTGTTCTGTTGCATTAAGTGCATCAAAATTGCTTTGTGACCGTTACCACCATTCATCTCCAGAGCTTTTTCATCTTCTCAGACTGAAACTCCATGCCAATTAAACATTAATTCCTCATTTCCCCACTCCCCAGCTCTGGTAGCCACCATTCTACTTTCTGTCTCTATGTATTTGATTACTCTAGTACCTCATATATGTAGAATTATACAATATTTGTCCCTTTGTGTTTGGCTTATTTCATTAATGTCTTCAGGGTTCATCTACTTTGTAGCATGTGTCAGAATTTCCTACCTTTCAAAAGCTGAATAATACTCTCTTGTATGTATAGACCACATTGTGTTTATTCATCTGTCAATGGACATTTAGGTTGTTTCCACCTTTCGGTTTTTGTGAATAATGCTGCTATGAACATTAATATACAGATATCTGTTGGAATCCTTGTTTTCATTCAGTTTTTCGAATACATACCCAGAAGTGGAATTGTTAGATCATGTTAATTCTAAATTTAATTTTTTGAGGGCTGCCATAGTTCTGCAGAAGTTTTATACAGTTTTCATTTACATAGCTTGTTTTGTGAGGTTCCTTAGAGAGACTTGGAAGCCAAGTATCCTATATGTACAATGTGTAGAGAGAACATGCTGGAAACCAAGCCAGCAGGAGACTGGAAATAACTGAGTGGAGACTCTTCCTTAATTTCTTATTAAGGGAGTCAGTGATAATTCAGTTCTTTGCTAATTAGTGTCTGTTGCTGCTGCTGAACTTGTCACCAGACGTATATTACAATATCACTAATGTGGTTGGTTAGCAAATTTGTGAATTCAAAGTGTGTGAATTTGGAGTTAGACTGGTCCGACTCCAGAGCCTATGTATGCTCTTTGCTCTGTCACACTCAAAATTGCTTCCATCCATCCATCTGTCCATCAATCCATCATAACTCTGTTTAATGCAGGGATTTATGAAGAAGAAAACAGTAATCATCACTGCAACAAAAAACACCTTAATTTCGCCAAAGATTAGACTAATTTAAGAGAAAATTGAAAGCAGTAAAAATGAAAACTGTATTTTCTAAGATTGTGAGATGTAATATATTTTATGTGAAATGAAGCTTTTAGTCTTCATTAAGTTAGTTTAGAAAAGTTGGAAGGATTTCTTTTCTGAAGTGTTTATGTAGGCTTTAATATGCTAAAATTCATTGTAAGTGTCTGAGAGAGAGAGAGAGAATGTATACAGTTTCCTAGCTTACTTGCTGTGAAACCCATTTTTCTAGGCATTTCTCAGATGATTAAAATTTTTTGAGAAATGCTAGAACTATTAACAAAAACTGAAGAAAATGTAAAGTAAATGGAAAGTACTTATGAAGTAAAATATTTCCAGCACTCACACAAAGCATAGACTATTTCTTGCTCCCACCAGCTGACTGAAAATACTTTATAATAAATAAATAAATGGGCACCCTAGTGTACTCAGAAGGATATTGCCTTAGTCATAGGGGGAAAAGAGCCCTAATACTAAAGGCTTCTCTAGTGATGCCTAACAAAACTTAGAAGCCTGAAAAAGATCAATTATTTTCAAGCATCTCAGAGCAAAGCTCAAGAATATTTAAAGGAGGCTGGGTGTGGTGGCTCATGCCTGTAATCCCAGCACTTTGAGAGGCTGAGGTGGGTGGATCATAAGGTCAGGAGTTCAGGACCAGCTGGCCAACGTGGAGAAACCCTGTCTCTACTAAAAATACAAAAATTATCTGGGCGTGGTGGCACGTGCCTGTAGTCCCAGCTACTCGGGAGGCTGAGACAGGAGAATCACTTGAACCTGGGAGGCACAGGTTGTTGCCATTGCAGTCCAGCTTGGGTGACAGAGTGAGACTCTGTCTCAAAAAAAAAAAAAAAAAAATGTGTGTGTGTGTGTGTGTGTGTGTGTGTGTGTGTGTGTGTGTGTATGTATATGTATGTATGTATTTAAGGATATACAGAAATATTTAACATATAACAAGGATAAAAGTCACAGTATTTAGACCCAATCAAAAATTGTCAAGCATGTAAGAAGCTAGAAAATATGACCCATAATCATGAGAAAAATCAGTAGAGAGAGACCTAGAAATGATATAGATGATAGGTCATTAAAAGTTATACCTATATTTTGAATGTTTAAGACAGTAGAGGAAAGCATGGTTAGCAAAGTTAAGGAAAGACATGGAATATGTGAAAGAGTCCTAAATCAAACATCTTCAGATGAACAGCATAATGTCTTAGATGAAAAATGCAATTAATGAGATTAACAGCAGAGTAGACATTGCAGAGGAAAAATACTAGTGAACTTGAAAATACAGAAGTAGGAATTATGCAAAGCAAAACACAGAGAAAAAGCTGGAAAAAATCAAAAGAGGAGCAGTGATTTGTGGGACAATTTCAAGCAGTCTAAAAAATGTATAATTGGAATCTGCAGAAGGCAGAAATGGGAGGGGAGAGAAGACAGAAAAATATTTGAGGAAATAACCACCAACATTTTCCAAATTAGAGGAAAATCATAAACCAACATATCAAAGAAGTCATTGAATCCCAAACACAGGGAACATGAAGAAAACTAGAAAGCGTCAAATGAAATTGCTTAAAACCTGTGAAAATCGAAAAATTTAAGAACAGTCAAAGGAAAAGATATACACAAAGTTAACAAAGATAAGACTGATGGAAGACTTCCAATAATAATGCAAGCCAGAAGTCAGTGAAGGAAAAACTTTGCTTTTAAGGTATATGGTATAGTTTTATGTGGTCTGTCCTGGAGAATGCCCTATTCTCTCCCTTCTACAGGAAACATTACAGAAATCATCTTTTATTTTTTCATTGTAAAAAAATAGAAGTAAATGTGTCTATATTTTCATATTCTTATGAATCATAAATTAAATGTGTCTATATTTTCATGTTCTTATGAATCATAAATTAAATGGCAGCATATTATACAAAATTTTCTACGCTGTGTTTTTCATTCAAGGATATATTCTGGAGATTTCTTCATTGTAGAATATAGGACAAGCTCAAATATACATATATATTTACTGTGTCTGCATAGGTATAGATATCAGCTTCTTTTAGAACTGCATAATACTCCTAGAGTGTTTTTTTTTTTTCTTTCAAGAGATGGGGTCTTGCTATGTTTGTCTAGGCTGGAGGGCAGTGCCTGTTCACAGGCATGATCATAGCACAATATGTCTTCTAACTTCTGAGCTCAAGTGATCCTCCCATCAGCCTCCTGGGTAGCTGGGACTACAGGAATGTGCCACCATGCCTGGCTGGAGTATTTTTAAAATGCAAATCCCAGACATAGTATTTCACTTGAAACTAATGCCGTTTCCGTGTAGCAAACAACTTCATAGTAAAGTGGATGAAAACAACAATTATTTATTCTCATTCAGATATTTGCCAGGAGTTGGCTGATTGTTTAAGGGACCGTTTCAAGTTGCAGATCTGGTTGGATGGAACAGATTGGGCTCAGATATGTTCCATGTGTATTTATTCAGATATCCTCTGATGAGATCACAGATAAATCAAAGGAAAGATCTTAATAATCATGATGACACACAGTTAAGACTGCAAGCAGAAACTCATGGTACTTCTCAAGGCATAAGCTCAGAATTGTCACAATGTGACTTCTGAACATATTTTGCATTGATAGAGTGAAGTCATATGTCTGAGCCCAGTGAATGGAAAATATACGTTTTAGCAGGAGGGACTATAGAGTTGAATGGTATGGATGCATGGAAGGTTGAAGAATTGAGTTCAGTACCACAGTCCATTTTGTCCTTGTTCTGTAAAATTAGAAATGTTTTTAGGTCGACTTTATAGTGAACATTTACACTGTCAGCTATTTTTCTCATATATTATAGCTTTGGAGATATTAAAATACATAGGATATAGTGTGGGGAGTCACATTGAAAGCGACTTAGTCCAGTTCCCTCTGAAAATAAGCATATATTTTATAATACCTCTTGACAGATGATCAGCTGGCCACTTAAATTTCATTTATTCATCTATGTGTTTATCCATTCATTTATTTGATATAGGAAAAGTAGATGTGTCTTTCCAGAATGTTTAAATTGTGGGAACAGACAATCACACTCTCCTGTGCCCATGCACATCTATGTATATTGGATAAGTGGTGTATTAAATGGTGAAAGTTTGACACTGCCTCATAAGGGGGTAGTGATATGAGGGGAGTTATTCAGAGATGACATCTAAACAATATTGTGTTTTCCTGTCTATGAATATAGAATATCTCTCCATTTATATATTCTTTAATTTCTTTCATTAGACTTTTATAGTTTTCCTCATATAGATCTTGCACATATTTTGTTAGATTTATTTATACCCATGTATTTCATTTTTAATTGGAGCTAATGTAAATAGTGTTGTGTTGAAATGTGTTGAAATTCCAGTTGTTTATTGCTGGTATGTAGGAAAGCAATTGACTTTTTCTTTTCCTAATTTTTTTTTTTTTGTTAAATACACATAATGTAATATTCACCATCTTAAGCCATTTTTAAATATACAGATCCAGTGGTATTAAGTATAGTTATATTGTGCACCCATCACCATCATCCATCTCTGTAACTCTTTTTCATTTAGCAAAACTGAAACTCTGTATGCATTAAACACAAATTTTCCATGCCCCTCACACCGTCGTCTGACAATCCCCACTTTATTTTCTGTCTCTATGAGTTTTACTACTTTTGTTACTTCATTTTAGTGGAATGATACAGTCAGTATTTGTGTTTTTGTAACTGGCTTATTTCATTTAGCATAATGTCCTTAAAGGTTCATTCATGTTGTAGTGTATGTCAGAATTTCCTGCCTTTTTAAGGATGAGTAATATTCTGTTGCACATATATTCCACATTTTCTTTATCCACTTAACATCCATTCATGGACACTTAGGTTGCTTCCATATCTTGGCTATTATGAATACTGCTGCAGTGAACATGGGAATGCAGATATTCCTTTTACGTCTTTTTTCATTTTTCTTTTCTTAAAAAACATTTTAATTTTTGTGGTACATTGTAGGTGTATGTATTTGTGGGGCACATGAGATATTTTGATACCACAGGCATACACTATGTAGTAATCACATCAGGGTAAATAGGGTAGCCATCACTTCAGGCATTTATCCTTTGTGTTACAAACAATCCATATACTCTTTTTTTTGTAGACAGGGTCTTACTGTGTCATCCATCCTGGAGTGCAGTGGTGCAATCACAGCTCACCGCAGCCTCAACCTCCCAGGCTCAGGTGACCCAACTAAGCCTCTTGAGTAGCTAGCTGGGACTGCAGGCATGCACCACCATGCTGGGCTAATTTTTCTATTTTTTGATAACAAGGATGATTTGATTTCTTCCTTCCCAATTTGGATACCCTTTATTTGTTTCCCTTGTCTGATTGCTTTAGCTGGTACTTCCAGTACTATGTTGAATAGCAGTGGTGAAAGTGAGTATCCTTGTGTTCCCAATCTTAGAGGAAAGATTTTTAGTTTTTCCCCATTCAGTATGATGCTAGCTGTGGGTTTGTCATATATGGCTTTTCTTATGTTGAGTTATGTTCTCTCTATACCCAGTGTGTAGAGGCTTTTTTTTTTTCATAATCTTGAAGGGATGTTGAATTTTATCAAATGCTTTTTCAGTATCTATTGCAGTGAACATATGGTTTTTGTCCTTCATTCTGTCAATATGATGTGTCACATTGATTGATTTGTGTATATTGAACCACCCTTGCATCTCTGGGATAAATACCACGTGGTCATGATGAATTATTTTTTGATGTGTTGTTGAATTCAGTTTGTTAGCATTTTGTTGAGAATTTTTGCGTCAATGTTCAGGGATATTGGCTTGTAGTTTTTTGTTTGTTTGTTATTTGTTTTTGTTTTTTGATGTGTCTTTGTCTGGTTTTGGTATCAAGGTAGCACTGGCCTCATAGAATGAGTTTGTAAGTATTCTCTCCTCTATTTTTTGGAATAGTTCGAGTGGGATTGGTATTAGTTCTTCTTTAACTGTTTGGTAAGATTCAGTGAAACCATCAGGTAAAGCCTTTGGGTCCCAGGGGTTTCTTTTCTGGCAGACTTTTTATTGCAGCTTTGATCTTGTTACTTGTTACTGGTCTATTCATGTTTTGGATTTCCCCAGGGTTCAGTCTTGGTAGGTGGTATGAGTTTAGAAATTGCCCCATTTCGTCTAAGTTTTCAAATTTATTGGCATATAGGTGGTCATGGTAGCCTCTAATGATCCTTTGAATTTCTGGGGTATAGGTTGTATTTTTTTTTAATCTCTGATTTTATTTATTTTCCTCTTTTTTATTTAGTCTGGTTAAAGGTTTGTTAATTTTTTTCATTTTCTAAAAACCAGCTTTTAGTTTCATTGATCTTTTATATTGTTTTATTTGTTTCCATTGCATTTATTTCTGCTCTGATCTTTATTATTTCTCCTCTTCTGCTAATTTTGTGCTTGGTTTGTGTTTATTTTTCCAGTTCTTTAAGATGCATCCTTAGGTTGTTCGCTTTTCCACTTCTTGATATAGGTGCTTATACCTATAAACTTCCCTCTTGATACTTGGTACTTCCCTCTTGCTTTTGCTGCAACCCCATAGGTTTGGCATGGCATGCTGTGTTTTTATTATCATTTGTTTCAGTTAGTTTTTCAAGTTCTTACTTAATTTGTTCATTGACCCACTGGTCATTCGGGAGCATATTGTTTGATTTTCATGTATTTGTATAGTTTCCAGAATTCCTCGTTATTGATTTCTAGGTTTATTCCATTGTGGTCAGAGAAGGTACTTTATATTATTTCATTTTTTTTTTAGTGTTTTAAGACTTGTTTTTTGGCCTAATATATGTTCTGCCCTTCAGAATAATTCATGTGCTGAAGAGAATAATGTGTATTCTGCAGCTGTTGGATTAAAGATAAGTCTTTCTTGCACCTTAAGTAACAGCTTGGCCACAGGAGCACCAGGTAGGCTCTTGGGGTCCCTGACTCCGTCCGTGCCTTGGCTCTTGGTTGGCATTTTTGGACCTGCCTTGGACCAACCAGAGTGGGGAGCCCACTGCCCTGAAGAGAGAGTCCCAGGCCTGACGGCATTCACCACAAGTTGACTGAAGAACCCTTGGAGTTTTTTTTTTTTTAAATTTTGAGACAGAGTCTGTCTCTCTCTCACTCAGGCTAGAGTGCAGTCGTGTGATCTTGGCTCACTGCAACTTCCACCTCCTGGGTTCAAACAATTCTCATGCTTCAGCCTCCTGAGTAGCTGGGATTACAGGCATGCGCCACCATACCTGTCTAATTTTTGTATTTTTAGTAGAGATGGAGTTTCACCATGTTGGCCAGGCTGGTCTTGAACTCCTGGCTTCAAGGGTTCTGCCCACCTCGGCCTCGCAAAGTGCTGGGATTATAGGCAGCCCTTGGGCTTCAAGAGAACATTGGCAGTAGCCTGGTGGTAGTCCCCATGGGTCTGTGGTGATGGTCACCACAGGGTGAGGCTTCTCTTCCTATGGAAAGGGGAGGGAAGTATGGGAAGGACTGTATCTTGTGGTTTGAGTGCCAGTACAATAGAATACCAGGTAGATTTCTAAGGTGTTTGACCCCAGTCTGGCTTCTGTGCAGTATCCCTGGACCTGCCTAAGGCCTAGGGGAAATTTTTCACGCTTTAGGAAAGGATATAAACCTGGTTGGCTTCCCCACCTGCTGATTGTTGAGACATAGGACCTTGTGTGAACGTAGTTGGTAGCCAAGTAGTAGTTACAGGCAGCCTGGGGACATGACTCAGTGCTGTGCTGGCATCAGGTCTGACCCAGCACAGTCCCAGTGGTGGCAGCCATAGGAGTACTTGTGTCACCCCACCCCCAGCTCCAAGCAGCTCAGTACAGAGAAACAGAGAGAGAGAGAAAGAGAGAGTCTCCATTTGTTTGGGAGAAAGTATGGGAAGATAACAGGAGTTTCTACATGCTAATCCATAAAGTTTTTCCAGATCTTATCCAAGACTATCAAGGCAATATCTCTAGAAGTCTGTAAGAGCTACAGCGTTACTGGGCTTGGGGTGCCCCCTAATGCAGGTATGACTTGGATCACAACACCAAAGTTCTTTCCAATACCTGGAAAGTCTTCCCAAGGACAGATACAAAGAAGCCCTGAGTGCAAAAATTACAGTAAATACCTAACTCATATATATGCCCAGACACCAGCAAACATCCATAAGCATCAAGATGATCCAGGAAAACATGACCTCACTGTCATGCGCATCTGTAATGATCCAGGAAAACATGACTTCACTGTCATGCGCATCTGTGAGAAGAGACCGCCAAACAGGCTTTGTGTGAGCAACATGGCTGTTTATTTCACCTGGGTGCAGGCAGGCTGAGTCCGAAAAGAGAGTCAGCAAAGGGAGATAAGTGTGGGGCCATTTTATAGGATTTGGGTAGGTAAAGGAAAATTACAGTCAAAGGGGGGTTGTTGTCTGGCGGGCAGGAGTCGGGGTCATAAGGTGCTCAGTGGGGAGCTTTTGAGCCAGGATGAGCCAGGAAGAGGAATTTCACAAGATAATATCATCGCTTAAGGCAAGGACCGGCCATTTTCACTTCTTTTGTGGTGGAATGTCATCAGTTAAGGCGAGGCAGGGCATTTGCACTTCTTCTGTGATTTTTCAGTTTCTTCAGGCTATCTGTGCAAGTCACAGGGGATGCGATGGCTTGGCTTGGGCTCAGAGGCCTGACATTCCTGCTTTCTTATATTAATAAGAAAAATAAAATACTGCTGGACGATCAGTTCTTGTTACGAATCTGACCCCTCAAACTCTACAACCTCGATGGACTGGACCCTACTTAGTACCCCGACTGCTGTCCGCCTGCAGGATCCTTCCCACTGGCTTCACCGTTCCAGAATAAAACTGTGTCCATCGGACAGCCAGTCTAATCTCTCCTCTTCCCCCTGGAAGTCGCAAGTACTCTCCCCTACTTCCCTAAAACCTACTCGTATTTCTGAAGAACAGTAATAACCCTTATGTGCCTAATACATCCCTTCATTCTATTAGGTCTGTTCGTCCTTACCCTACTTTTTACAACAGGGCCTTACGAAGTCACTCCCACCATTGGACCGAGCCCCAAAAACTAGTCATCTCTACTATCTTCTGTCTAGTCGTACTCCTATTCACCGTTTCAACTACCTATAAATGCCCTACTCTTGTTTACACTGCCGGTTTACACTGTTTCTTCAAGCTGTCACAGCTGATATCTCTTGGTGCTATCCCCAAACCGCCACTCTTAACTCCATCTTAGAGTGGATAGATGATCTTTGCTGGCAGGGCACCCTCCAACACTTCCACCCTGATGAAGTTCTATTTACTTTTATACTCACTGCTGAAAAGGAGGACT
>NW_016806314.1:1294328-1298039 GCF_001698545.2 Rhinopithecus bieti
GCAGGAATGTCAGGCCTCTGAGCCCAAGCCAAGCCATCGCATCCCCTGTGACTTGCACCTATATGCCCAGATGGCCTGAAGTAACTGAAGAATCATAAAAGAAGTGCAGATGCCCTGCCTCGCCTTAACTGATGACATTCCACCACAAAAGAAATGAAAATGGCCGGTCCTTGCCTTAAGCGATGATATTATCTTGTGAAATTCCTCTTCCTGGCTCATCCTGGCTCAAAAAACTCCCCCACTGAGCACCTTATGACCCCCGACTCCTGCCCGCCAGACAACAACCCCCCTTTGACTGTAATTTTCCTTTACCTACCCAAATCCTATAAAATGGCCCCACCCTTATCTCCTTTTGCTGACTCTCTTTTCGGACTCAGCCTGCCTGCACCCAGGTGAAATAAACAGCCATGTTGCTCACACAAAGCCTCTTCGGTGGTCTCTTCACACGGATGCGCATGACACTCACCAAATGAGTTAAATGAGGCACCAGGGACCAATCCTGGAGAAACAGATATGTGACCTTTCAGACAGAGAATTCCAAAGAGCTGCTTTGAGGAAACTCAAAGAAATTCAAGATAATATGGAAAAGGAATTCAGAAGCCTATTAGAGAGATTGAATTAATTAAAAAGAATCAAGCAGAAATTCTGGAGTTGAAAATGCAATGGAACTACTCAAGAATGCATTTTAAGTCTTTTAGTAGCAGAATTGATCAAACAAAAAGTATTAGTGAGTGTGACCCTACTTAAAAATACACAGTCAGAGGAGACAGAAGAAAAGAATAAAGCATGCCTTCATTCTAGGCAAAAGATATCAGAAATAGCCTCAAAAGGCCAAATCTAGGAGTTGTTGGTCTTAAAGAGGAGGTAGAGAAAGAGATAAGGGTGGAGAGTTTATTTAAAGGAATAACAGAACTTCCCAAATCTAGAGAAAGATACTAGTATCTAATTAAAATTTGGTTATAGAACACCAAGCTGATTCAACTGAAAGAAGACTACCTCAAGACATTTAATAATCAAACTCCCAGAGATAAAAGATAAAGTATCCTAAAAGCAGCAAGAGAAAAGAAACAACATACAATGGAGCTCCAGTATGTCTGGCAGCCAACTTTTCAGTGGAAACCTTACAGGCTGGAGAGAGTGGCATGACATACTGAAAGAGCTGAAGGAAAAAAACTTTGACCCTAGAATAATATAAAATATTCAGTGAAAATAACATTGAGGCAAAATACTTTCCCAGACAAAGAAAAGCTGAGAGATTTCATCAACACCAGACCTGTCCTACAAGAAGTGTTAAAAGGAGTACTTCAATCTGAAAGAAAAGGATGTTAATGAGCAATAAGGTATCACCTGAGGGTAAAAAAAAAAACTCACTAGCAATAGTAAACACACAGAAAAACACAGAATATTGTAATACTATAACTTTGGTGTGTAAACCATTCTCAAATAGACTAAAATATGAACTGATCAAAATAACTACAACAACTTTTCAAAACATAGACAGTACAGGAAGATATAAATAGAAACAAAAGTTAAAAGACGTTAAGATGTAGAGTTTTCTTTTGCTTCTTTTTTTGTTTATGTAAACAGTTTCAAGTTGTTATCAGCTTAAGATAATGGGTTGTAAGATAGTATTTGGAAGCCTCGTGGTAACCTCAAATAAAAAAACATACAGAACATACACAAAAAATAAAGAGCAAGAAATTAACTCATACTACCAGAGAAAAATCACCTTCAGTAAAAGGAAGAAAGGAAGGCAGCAAGGAAAGAAGAGAAGACCACAAAACAACCAGAAAACAAGTAACACAATGGCAGAAGTAAATCTTTACTTATTCATGATAACATTGAATGTAAATGGAATAAACTCTTCAATGGAAAGACAGTGGCTGAATGAATACAAAAAGAAGACCCAAATGATCTGTTGCCTACAAGAAACAAGAAACACACTTCACCTGTAAAGACACATATAGACTGAAAATAGAGGGATGGAAAGAGATATTCCATGTAATGGAAACCAAAAAAGAGCATGCTTAACTATAGTTATATCAGACAAAATAAAGTTCAAGACAACTATAAGAAAAGACAAAGGTTACTGTACAGTGATAAAGGGCTCTTAGTTCAGCAAGAGGCTGTAATGATTGTGAATATGTATGCATCTAACACTGGTGCACCTAGATATGTAAAGCAAATACTAGAATGTGTGTGTGTGTGTGTGTGTGCGCGCACGTGTGTGTGTGCGCGTGTGTGTGTGACAGAAAGACAGGAAGAGAATGGGAAACCTTAATACAATAATAGCTAAAGACTTCCACATCCCCCTTTAGCATTGGACAGATCATCCAGACAGAAAATCAACAAAGATTGGACTTACTCTGCACAATAGACCAAATGGACTTAATAGATATTTACAGAACACTTTTTCCATCAGTTGCAAACTACACATTTTTTCCTCAGCATATGGATCATTCTGAATGATAGACCATATGTTAGGTCACATAACTTGTCTTAAAGCATTCAAAAAAAATAGAAATTATGTCAAGCATCTTCTTTCTGACCACAGTGGAATAAAACTAGACATCAATAACAGGAAGAATTTGGGAATGAATAGGAACACGTGGAAATTAAACAATATGCTCCTGAAATGACCAGTGGATCAGCGAGGAAATTAAGAAGGAATTTGAAATACTTCTTGAAACTAGTGATAATGGAAACAGAACATAGCAAAAAACTGTGGGACACAACTAAGTCAATACTAAGAAGGAATTTTATAGTGGTAAGTAGCTAAATCAAAAAAGAATTAAAATGTTATAAAAATAGGGTAACTGTGCATTTTAAAGGGCTGGAAATGTAAGAGCAAACGAAACTCAAAATTAGTAGAAGAAAAACATGATAAGGATTAGGCAGAAATAAATGAAATTCATGTGAAGAAAACAATACAAAAGATCCATGAAAGGAAAAGTTGGCTTTTTTGAAAAGATAAACAATATCAACAAATCTTTAGCCAGACTGAGAAAAGACAGAAGACCCAAATAAATAAAATCAGAGATGAAAAATGACATGTTACATCTGATACTGTAGAAATTCAAAGGTTCATTAGTGGCTACTCTGAGCAACAACTATATGCCAATAAATTGATAAATCTAAAGGAAGTACATTTCTAGACAAATAAAATCTACCAAGATTGAACCATAAAGAAATCCAAAACCTGAAGAGACCAATAATGAGCAGCAACATGATCAAAGGTGTGACGAAAAGTCTACCAGCAAAGAAAAGCCTGGGACTCAATGGTTTCAACTGCTAAATTCTACTATATACATAAAGAAGAACGAATACCAATTTTACTTAACCTAATCTGAAAAACAGGAAGGAATACTTACAAACTCATTCTACAAGGCCAGTGTTACCCTGATGCCAAAATCAGAAAAAAACACATCAAAAAAAGAAAACTACAGTTCAGTATCCCCGACTAATACTGATACAAAAATCCTCAACAAAATACTAGCAAACAAAATTCAACAACACATTAAAAAAGCCATTAATCATGACCAAAGGGGATGTATCTGAGAGATCCAAGGATGGTTCAACATACACAAGTAAGTCTTCTTGTATTTAAGAAAAAAATTTTGGCCGGGCGCGGTGGCTCAAGCCTGTAATCCCAGCACTTTGGGAGGCCGAGACGGGCGGATCACGAGGTCAGGAGATCGAGACCATCCTGGC
>NW_016806314.1:1298571-1321300 GCF_001698545.2 Rhinopithecus bieti
ATTTTGTTTTTGTTTTTTTTGAGACAGTCTCACTCTGTGGCCCAGACTGGAGTGCGTGATCTCGGCTTACTGCAGTCTCTACCTCCCAGGTTCAAGCGATTCTCCTGCCTCAGCATCCCGAGTAGCTGAGACTACAGGTGCATATCCCCTTGCCTGGCTAATTTTTTTTTTTTTTTTAAGTAGAGGCAGTGTTTCGCCTGTTGGCCAGGCTAGTCTTGAACCCCTGGCCTCCAGTGATCTGTCCACCTCGGCCTCCCAAAGTGCTGGGATTATAGGCATGAGTCACCGTGCCCGGCCTATATTTAAGAATTTTTAACATGTCGTGTTTTATTTCTATGTATACATACATGTTTGTTGCTTTGTTGTTTGAAAGTAACTTGTAGACATCATTATACTTCATTGTTAAGTACTTCAGCATGCAACTCTTAATGGGGACAATTTTTTTTTTTTTTTTTTTGAGACAGAGTCTTGCTCTGTTGCCCAGGCTGGAGTGTAGTAGTCAAGTCTTGGCTCACTGCAACCTCCACCTCCTGGGTTCAGGCGATTCTCCTGCCTCAGCCTCCTGAATAGCTGGGATTACAGGAGTGCCACTGCCACCATGCCTGGCTAATTTTTGTATTTTTAGTAGAGACAGGGTTTCTCCATGTTGGCCAGGCTGGTCTCGAACTCCTGACCTCAGGTGATCCGCCCACCTCAGCCTCCCAAAGTGCTGGGATTATAGGTGTGAGCCACTGTGCCTGGCCTAATTTCCCATATACTCAATACTGTACTTCTCAGTAAAGTAATAATTCCATAATATCTTCTAAAATCCAGGCAACACTGAAAATTTCCCAGTTATGCCAAAAAAAATTTTTTTACAGCTTTTCCTGTCAGTATCTAATTTACAATTGTATATTACATTTGATGGTTGTATCTTTAGTCTCTTGTAGTGTGGAAGGGGTCTTGTAACTCTGTGGAAGGAGGGGAGGGAATAACATTAACTTGGGAGCGGTCCAGGATAGTCTTGTGAAATGTGCATTTTAGATTTGTTCAGTTGTTTTCTTCATGGTGTCATTTGACTTGTCTTCTTCTTCTTCTTTTAAGTCTAGAGGCTTGATAAGACATTGGTGGAAGACTTTGCTTCATGAGTGATACTGTCAACTTTTTATCTTATACCAGAAGGCTTATAACCTGATGTTGTCTTAGTATTTGTGATACTTAGTTTGGTCATTTAGTTTAGGTGGTAACTGGCAAATTAGCAAGTAATCTGGTGGTGATACTTTAGCATTTTGTAAATAAAAATGCATTTTAAAAGAATCAACATGGATTTTATTTATTCAGTGTATTATCATTCAGTATAGGCATTTTATTTATTTTCTTTTATTTCAGACGTTTTTATTTTTGATGTTCAGGTTGTCCCATACATTTGTTAGTTGCCCAGTGTTGTTTTGGACACTTAGGCATTTGAATTGCATCCTAGGTGCATAAATAGGGGTTTCCAGGTGGGGCAAACAGTGATCTCCTAGTCATCAAATCTTGTGGGCATTTGTGAGTCTTGATTTTACATCTCTAAGCTGCGTTTCAAAATCAATGCATTAACCTAGTGTTTTTTTTTTTTTTTTTAAAGACAAGAGTCTCACTCTCTTGCCCAGGCTAGAGTGCAGTGGTGCAATCTTGGCTCACTACAACCTGCCTTCTGGGTTCAAGTGATTCTCCTGCCTCAGCCTCCCGAGTGTCTGGGATTACAGGTGCCCACCACCACACCCAGCTAATTTTTGTATTTTTAGTAGAGACAGGGTTTCGCCATGTTGGCCACGCTGGTCTTGAACTCCTGACCTTAGGTGATCTGCCCACCTTGGTCTCCCAAAGTGCTGGGATTATGGGTGTGAGCCACTGCACCCGACCATTAACCTAGTATTTTTAGTGTGTGTGTGTGTTTACACATACATACATATACATATATTTATTTGTTTATTTGAGACAGAGTCTTGCTCTGTTGTCCAGGCTGGACTGCAGTGATGTGATCTTGGCTTACTGCAACCTCTGCCTCCCGGGCTCAAGCTATTCTTCTGCCTCAGCCTCGTGAGTAGCTGGGATTATAGGCACATGTCACCATGCCTGGCTAAGTTTTAATTTTGTATTTTAGTGGAGACAGGGTTTTACCATGTTGGCCAGGCTGGTCTCAAACTCCTGACCTCAAGTGATCCACCCGCCTTGGCCTCCCAAAGTACTGGGATTACAGGTGTGAGCCACCGTGCCTGGCCTACGTATGTATATTTAATGCAGCAACTCATCTTTCATTTTAGATTTTCTTACAATGTACATTTACCATTCTTGTTTTGTTCACCAGAGTTTTTTCTTTCAGAGTGTTTTCTTTTGGGGCTTAATTTAGGACTTAGGCTTAAGTAATATAGAACTTGGTTTCTTTTCAACTGTTTGCTTTTATATGTATTATATATTTTATGTATTTGTATTTTGGTGCAATAATCTTTGTTCAGAGTAATGACCTGATATTTTAGATGCTTACTGTTTTTTAAAGCATTGTTATTCTTCATGGGTATTGAAACAATGCCTTTTGTGCAAAGTCACCATTAAAATACATAGATAATCTCCAAATACATCAAGTGAAGAGCAAAAATCTTAACAATTTTCAGGGTTTCCAGCTAAAAATTTATGCTTTACCCATATATGTTTTCAATGAACATATTAATGTTGACTTCTCATAAATGCACTTTTTCTATAGCTATTAAAGAATTTCTTAGTTCAACAGTAAAATTATATATAGGCATTTAATATGATCCTCTGTGGTAGATGAAATAAGATTCAGGTGTTTTAGAAACCACTCATGTAATGGGAAAGATAACAGTGATAAGTGTGTGCTATATGGAAAATAACGTCAGCGCTGCAAAAGTACCTGCAGGTGTTGCCAGGGGTTTTCCCGATTGATACTTTCAACTTAGTAACATGTATGGAAGTATTTACTCAAATCCCCAGTGCTCTGTGTCATAATATGTGGAAGACTTAATTGTAGCCTGGATGTTCCTTCTTTTAGTAGTGTGAGGGAGTGTGATAGGTAGATTTTTGGAATAATTAACTCAATCATATAAATAATCAGTTACCATGAAACTCAGGTTGGGACAGTATTTTAAGTTTTCGGTCTTTCAGGATGAGTTCACCAGGAGGCCAACTTTGAAAGTAGCCTTCCAGACCGAGGAAACAGCATGTGCACAAGAACAATACCAAAAATATTTTTGTGCCGGAGAAGTTCAGTAGATTGTATAAGGGGACCACCTACATCACAACCACCTAGTGAATTTTCTGAAATACAGATTTTGGGCTTCATCAAAAACTACCCAAAAAAGAGTCTCTGGGAATGGGGCCTAGGAATTTTTATTTTTCTTTCACTTTTAAGTTTTAGCAAAATAATTCTTGTATGTTGTCTGGAACAATGATTCTCATACTAGCTACACTCATTAGAATGACCTGGGGAGCTTTTTAAACAGTACTAATGTTTGAACCCCATTCAGACTAATTACAATCAGAATCTCTGAGTTTGTAAGCTAGTGATGTTGACATTTAAAAAATATATATCCAGGTATTTCTTTTATATAGCAAGCATTGAGAACCACCGGTCCAGAAAGCGATTCCAAAGCTGAAAACCAATAAATACCATTGAAATTGCAGAGCCAAATGGTGTGCTAGAGTTTAGTTTTTTTCCTTTCTATGATGGTAACTCTATGACTGAACTGCTCATGAAATTTCTAAAATTGTAAGTCAAACTTACTCTCTTTTTGTTCTGCCCTACATTAATTGCTCTTGTTATGCCACATTTTACTCAGACGGCCATAACAGAATATTGTACACTGGGTGCCTTAAACAACAGAAACAAATTTTCTCACAGTTCTGGAGGCTAGAAGTCCGTGATCAATGTTTCACATGATTTCATTTCTAGCGAAGGCTCCTCCTGGCTTGCAGATGGCTGCCTTCTCACTGTGTCCTCATATGACTTTTCTTTGGTGTGTACATGTGGAGATAGTGCACGAGTTCTCTAGCATCTCTATCTATAAGAATAGCAATCCTATTGGATCAGTGCCCCGTCCTTGTGACCTCATTTAACCTTAATTATTTCCTTACTCCGAATACAGCCAACCACATGGGGAGTTTGGGCTCTAACATGAATTGAGGAGGGGCATAAACATGCAGTTCCTAATACTTTATATTTTGGAGCATGATATTCTTACAAAATCCTTTCCTCTCACTGTACCCCCACTTTTTTTCTGATAGCCTTTTTTCCCTTTTTTTAATTAACGGAAATCTTATTTCTTAATCATGACATGAATATCAGCTCCTTGGCTGGTCTGTTTATTGCTTTACATCAATTTAATTCTTCATGAAAGCGTGCTCCTTAGACACTACTGGATAGAAACCAGTAACATTCCTTAATATTAGCAGGCTAGAAAGGAGTAAGTGGATTGGAAATTGTGTCCTGGCCAAAATTGAAGTTTTAACCCAGGTTATCTTGTGTTTGCTTTAGCATGAATAATAGAGAAGATTAAATGGTGTGTGTTTTTCTCTACTTTGTCAAGACTTATGCTTTTTGTTGTTTTGTTGGTTCAGTGTTTCTGGAAATTTGAATTGGAGTTCTCTTAGGCAGATTCCCATAGTCCCTTCCACATCTTATCATCCTGCTTCTTCTGACTACCTTAGCCAATTAAGGCAGTGGTTCTTAAACTTTAACTTGCATCAGAATCATCTGGAGGAATTGTTAAAACACAGATTACTGGGCCCCAACTCGAGACTGTGATTTAGGAGTATGGGGTCAGGCCTGAGAATTTACATTTCAAACATGTTCTCGGGTGATGCTGATGCTGCTGGTCTAGGAACAACACTTTGAGGACCACAAATTTAAGGTACCTACCTAGCCTTAAAAGACATTTACATTTGTAAATCTGATGTATTTTCCTGTTTTCAGTTGTTGAGATCCTAGTTCTCTTTCATAATCTATCTTAAATGTTTTCTACCCCTGAATCTTTCCCATCTATCTAATTGGAATTAATTTTTTATTTTCTCTTTCATCAGATACAGTTTTTAACATCTATTATAGGAATTATTTTCATTCTGGTTCATAAAGCTAATTGTTTGTACATATACTAGGTTGTGAATTTCTGAGTATAGGGAATATATGGTCATCTTTGTATTCACCCTTTCACCAGAGAACAGTTACCGAATTCCATTTGGTTTCTAATGAATTGAGGTAACCAGCCATAGATGAATTACATTAATCTGATTCATTCATTCATTAATTCATTTATTTAGTTGTTTATTTTTTGAAACAGGGTCTCACTCTGTGGCCCAGACTGGAGTGCAGTGGTGCGATCTTATCTCACTGTAGCCTTTGTCTCCTGGGTTCAAGTGATTATCATACCTCAGCCTCCCCAGCAGCTGGGGTTACAGGTGCCCGCCATGACACCGGGCTAAATTTTGTATTTTTAGTAGAGATGGGGTTTTACCATGTTGGTCACACTGGTTTTGAACTCCTGACCTCAAGTGATCTGCCCACCTTGGCCTCCCAAAATGGTGGGGTTACAAGCATGAGCCACCGTGCCTGCCCTAATCTGATTCATTTATGCTTTCATTTAGTAACACTTAACAAGAGAGACAGTGCTATGGGGGAAAGTGTTCTGGGATTGTAATTCTAATATCATTTACTAACACTGTGATTCTAGGCTCATTGCTTAACCTCATTGTTAAAATGGTCATAACAGTATCTACTTCATAGGGTTGGTGAGATGATTAAATGAGATACACTAAGTTGCCTGGTCCACAATAACTTGTTGCTAGTTACCTTTTAATGTGTAAGGATTTTAAAGGGCATAATAATATCTATCTTGTATCACTGAGAGGATTGAAAGGTACTGTAGATTGCTTGGCTCATCATAAATAACTTCTTAGTTTACTGCTAATGTGTACGGGTTTTATGGTGAGGATACCAAATTGATTTTCAGTGTTTTCTGTGGCCTCAATTCCCTAATTTCAGAATTCTGTTACTTGAATATTCCTTGCTGTATTTTGATAACTTTTATATCTTAGCTCTAGGTCTTAGGGTGAAATAAGAAGAAACCACCCACAGCAGATGTTTCTATGTCTGCTTCAAAAGGTTGTGAGTTACCTGACTAGAATCCTAGCCTCTTTTTGGTTTCTTTGGCTTTTGAGTAATAGTTCTCTGAGGACTGCTTAGGAAAATAGATAGCTTTGACTGCCAGTGGACAACACTGTAACTCATCAAAAACAACTTACATGCTTACTAAGTTCATTTTGTTTCAGAGTGCACAGTAGAAGTCAGTAAAATATGGAGACACATGTCTAAATTTAAAGTTATATTTTGGGAAGCAAGAATTGCAGTTTGGGGCATACACACAGACTGGGTGGTCTTTGATATGTCTGAAGAACAAAGAAAAGGTTAGTTTTATTAAAAAGAGAAATGTTACGTATTGTTTTGAAGGAAAGCTATTTGGCACTAGAGAAGCTTTTGGGAACTGGCAAGCTCAGATTGGCCAGTGATAGTGGTAGGTAAAACCAGTCTTAGAGCCACAACAAGCTGTTTCAGCAGCTGCTAGGTGAAACTGGTCTTAGGGTTATAGAAGGCCATTTCAGCAACTGGCCTTGTGGACAGTAATTCTTGGAGCAAGTGCTATGTGCCCTGAGAACTTTTTCTCTCTGGCCCCTTGTGTCCGATTTAGTTGGGTATCACAAGAATGACTCAATTTACATAATTAACTTTCACAACAGCCATTTCTGTTAGTCAGCAGTAAACTGAAGGGAGAAAACACTAATTAGAATGAGGAAGCATTTCTTCCTGGCCAGGAGGGTACTTGGAAAACAAAACTGTTACATGTTGGTATAAAAAAGGAATAATGTAACTAGTGGAACATACATATATTACATATGTAATATAAATATTTATTATAAATATCACATATTTATACCTATATTAGGGTTAGGTGTAGGTAGCTCTGACCCTAATACATATTTACATGTATTTTTAATACATAATATATTTTTACCTAATGTTCTTTTCTGTTCCAGGATGCCATCTAAGATACCACATTAGATTTAGTTGCTGTACTTCCTTAGGCTTCTCCTGCTGTGTTAGTTTCGCAGCCATTCCTTGCTTTTGATGGCTGACAGTTTTCAAGAGTACTGTTCAAGTATTTTGTAAAATGTACCTTAGTAGGGATTTGTCTAATCTTTTTCTCATGATTAAACTGGAACTATGGGACTTGGGAAGGAAGACCACAGAGATAAAATACCATTTTCATCACATTATTATGTTAACATGACTTGGCATTGTTGATATTGACCTTGATCACCTGGCTGAGTGTTACTATGTTTCTCCACTATATAGGTACTCTTTCTCCCCACTACCTGTGCTGTCGCTCTTGGGAAGGAAGTTACTATGTGCATCCCATACTTTAGGAATAGGGAATTATACTCAACCTCCTTGAGGGTGGAGTAGCTACATAAATTATTTGAAATTCTTTTACATAAGGAATTTGTCTCTTCCCTATTTTTTTATTTATTCAATCGTTTATATCTATCTGGACTTGTGGATATTTATTTTATAATTTAGGTTGTAATTCAACACTACTTCATTTTGTTGAAATGTTTTAGCTTTTGGCCAGGTGCAGTGGCTTCTGCCTGTAATCCCAGCACTTTGGGAGGCCGAGGCAGGCAGATCACCTGAGGTCAGGAGTTCAAGACCAGCCCGGCCAACATGGTGAAACCCCATCTCTACTAAAAATACAAACATTAGCCAGGTGTGGTGGTGCTCCTGTAATCCCAGCTACTCAGGAGGCCCAGGCAGGAGAATCACTTGAACCTGGGAGGCGGAGGTTGCTGTGAGCTGAGATTGCGCCACTGCTGTCCAGCCTGGGTGACAGAGTGAGACTCCTTCTCAAAAAAAAAAAAAGAAAAGAAAAGAAAATGTTTTAGCTTTGTCCATTGGGAGTTCAGTTAGCTTTATATCCCTTTGAAGTATTCCTTTGTCATATCCCTGTATTAGTGTACATGTGTATGTATGTGTGGTGTATTTACATTTGAATACTTACTTGCGTTCTGGCACTACAAGGTGTTCCAGGTTCATCTTGTATATTGCCTTCCAATATCAGTCCTAGAATTAGCCATTTCTACAAGGAACACTGGTTCCTTTTATTGGACAGTGGTGTTAGAAACTAAGATCTGGATACTAGGTATTCTTGATTTGACCTACTTTTACTTTCCAGAACATTCCTTAATTTCATGCATCTAGCTAATTGGTACTAGAGAAGCTTTTGGGAACTGGCAAGCTCAGACTGGCGAGTGATAGTGGTAGGTAAAACCAGTCTTAGAGCCACAACAGGTTGTTTCAGCAGCTGCTAGGTGAAACTGGTCTTAGGGTTATAGAAGGCCATTTCAGCAACTGGGCTTGTGGACAATAATTCTTGGAGCAAGTGCTATGTGCCCTGAGAGCTTTTTCTCTCTAGCCCCTTGTCTCCGATTTAGTTGGGTATCACAAGGATGACTCAATTTATGTTTGGCCATGATGTTTGGCCATGATGTTTTCTCTGTATGGAATGTTCTCCACCTTTCATTTGCCAGACGTACTCCATTTCAGGACAAAGCCTGCTCAAGTACTGTGTCCTCTGGAATGCATACCTTTATACTCTGTAGGTGGTTTGCTTTCTCTTTTTAGTCCTTTTGCACATTTTACATACTATTATAGCACATATCCTACTATAGCATTGGTTTACCTGTTTTTGTCCTCTTAGTGAGCTGCTTCAGGGCAGTAATAGTTGGGGATTCTTATTTGTTAAAACACACATATGAAATTTTAAAAAACCAGTTGTCTTTTTGAGGAAAAGGATGGTGGTGATAGTTAAAGTAGGATTTGAATTACTGGTTTTATCAAAACTAGAGTCTGGGGAGTTGGGGAGGTATTGGTTAAAGGATACAAAATTTCAGTTAGGGGGAATACGTTCAAGAGCTGTATTGTATAACATGATGACAGTAGTTAAGAGTGTATTAGAGGCTGGGTGCAGTGGCCCACACCTGTAATCCCAGCACTTTGGAAGGCTGGGGGTGGGGGGGTGGATCACAAGAGCAGGAGTTCGAGACCAGCCTGACCAACATGGTGAAACCCCATCTCTACTAAAAATACAAACATTAGCTGGGCATGGTGGCAAGTGCCTGTAACCATCAGCTGCTTGGGAGGCTGAGACAGGAGAATTGCTTGAACCTGGGAGAGGGAGGTTACAGTGAGCTGAGATCGCGCCACTGCACTCCAGCTTGGGCAACAGAATGAGACCCTGTCTCAAAAAAAAAAAAAAAAAATATATATATATATATATGTGTGTGTGTGTGTGTGTATGTATTGTATTTTTGAAAATTGGGTAGAGAGTTGATTGTAGGTGTTCTAACCAAAAAAATCTTAAAATAGGTAAGGTAATACATATGTTGGCCCCATTTAGCCATTCCACAATGTATACATATTTCAAAACATTATATTGTACATGATAAATATATTCAATTTTTGTTAATTAAAATATATAAATAAAACAACAAACCCCCAAAATCTACAGTCTGAAAGACTGTAGATAAATAAATAAAATGAAATAAATAAGAAATAAATGAGTATAGTGACAGCTGGAAACCATTTTTATATAACAACACAGTAAATTCAGATTGGTATGATTTATAGAATACTTTGAAAAACTAAAGAATATTCAATGTTCTTTAATATGAATTCATATATAATGTAAAATATAAAAACATGTTGGTATAGCTTTTTCTCACTTTTGGGGAGGGAAGAAGGAAAAGAAATGAGATACCAACTTGGGCAACATGGCAAAACCCTGTCTCTACAAAAACAGAAAACGAGAAACAAAAAATTAGTTGTGCATGGTGGTCCGTGCCTGTAGTCTCAGCTGCACTACAGGCTGAGACAGGAGAACTGCTTGAGCCCAGGAGGTTGAGGCTGTAGTGACCTGTGACTGCACCACCGCGCTCCAGCCCGGGTGACAGAGTGAGACCCTGCCTCCAAAAAGGAAAATAAGATGGAGAAGGGTTGGAGACTTAAATCATCTATAAACTTTTCTGACTTTTTTATGAAGTGGGTTTGCAATATATATGACTGTTGGCTGTGCATGGTGGCTAATGCCAGTAATCCTTGTGCATTGGGAGATGAGGCAGGTGGATTGTATGAGGCCAGTAGCTCAAGACCAGCCTGGGTAATAGTGAGACTCCATTTCTACGAAAAGTAAAAAAATTAGCTGGGTTTAGTGGTGCTCGCCTGTAGTCCTAGCTACTTGGGAGCTGTGGTGGGAGGATCACTTGAGTGCAGGAGCTCAGTATTATAGTGAGCTGTGATCACACTACCATACTCTAGCCTAGGTGACAGAGTGAGACTCTGTCTCAAAGCAAACAATAAATTAAAAACATATAGCAAATACTAAAATTATGAAGTGTTGGTGGAGGGTATACCAGGGTATAGGATGGTTTTCTTTTTATGTTTAAGAAATTAGTTTTAAGACAGAATGAAGAAAATAATAAACAATAGACTTTCAAATAGTCTGGTAGACTGAAGACCCTCTTTAATACTAATAAAATCAGCCAGTAGAATAAAGTAGTAACAACAACAAAAATACTAAATATGGTCAAACTAGAAAGCAAAAATAGACAATTGTCAGGTACTAGAACCAAGAAGGGAAATCAGTGTCATTGCAATGGTTTTATCAGATCCTCCCAGACAAAGTCCCAAATTTTGGGTCTCACATACCCTGCCTCATTTCTCCAGTTGCTTTCAGCAACTGGCCCTCTCAACTGGATATAGACATTAGGGGCTGAAGACTGGTCTTATACCTGGAGGTGAGATATAAGACCTCTGTCCTGTAGAAATGATGCAGAGTATGCGAGACCCAAAATTTGGGGGTTAGCCTGGGAGATTTCTTGGCTTTGCACAAAAAAGAATTCAAGAATGAGTCAGCAGTGAAACACAGCAACTTTATTAAACTCGCACCGCCCCTTGCAGAGCAGGACTAACCTATAGGCAGTGTGCCGAGAGCCCTTGTGGGCTGTTGGCTAACAATTTACACCCATTTTTAATTACATGCAAATTAAGGTGCAGGTTATTCAGAAATCCCTAAAAGAGGAGTGGTAACTTAAGAGTTGTGGCATTTGTAAAGTGTCATGGTGTTGGTGGGAGTATCTTACGCTAATGAACAATGAGTGCCACTAGAGGTTGCTTTTGGCGCCATCTGCAGGTTCTGGCCATTTTCTTCAGTTTATCTTGCCCAGATGGGGAAGTGAGTCCTGCTGGTCGGTCTCCTGTCATACAACAAGGAAGAGCTATAATATAAAAGCCTGGCGTGTACTCCTCAAATAATGTCTAGTAAAATTTTACCTGAAGATTCAGGGAAGCAGTAAAAAGGTGACCATTTACCCAGGGCCAAAGGGAGAAAAGGCATCATTAGCCTCAAAAAGTGAAAACTACAGGCATACTTCAATGATGTTTTAGGTTCAGTTCCCAACCACTGCAATAAAGTAGGTATCTCAATAAAGTGAGTCACTAATTTTTTGGTTTCCCAGTGCATATAAGTTATGTTTACACTATTATGTAGTCCATTAAGTGTGCAGTAGCATTGTCTTAAATAACGCATGTACCTTAATTTTAAAATACTTGATTGTTAAAAAATGCTCATTTTCACCTGAGCCTTCAGCAAGTGTTAATCTTTTTGCTGGTGAAGGGTCTTGCCTCAACGTTGATAGCTGCTGACTGATCAGCATAGTGGTTGCTGAAAGTTGGGGTGGCTCTGGCAATTTCTTAAAATAAGACAACAATTACATTTGCTGCATTGTTTGGCCCTTCTTTCATGAAAGGTTTCTCTGTAGCATGCAGTGCTGTTTGGTAGCTTTTTTTTTTTTGAGATGGAGTTTCGCTTTTGTCGCCCAGGCTGGAGCGCAGTGGTGCAATCTTGGCTCACTGCAACTCCGCCTCCCGGGTTCAAGTGATTCTCCTGCCTCAGCCTCCAGAGTAGCTGGGATTACAGGCATCCACCACCGTGCCTGGCTAATTTTTTTTTGTATTTTTGGTAGAGATAAGGTTTCACCATGTTGGGCAGGCTGGTTTTGAACTCCTGACCTCAGGTGATCCGCCCGCCTCGGCCTCCCAAAGTGCTGGGATTATAGGCATGAGCCACTGCGCCCGGCCTGTTTGATAGCATTTTACACAAACTAGAGCTTCTTTCAAAATTGGAGTCAATCCTCTCAAACCCTACTGCTGCTTTATCAGTTAAGATTATATCATAGTCTAAATCCTTTGTTCACATTTCAACAGTGTTCACAGCATCTACATCAGTAGTAGATTTTCATCTTGAGAAACCACTTTTTTTGCTTATCCATAGGAAGCAATTTCATATCCATTGAGGTTTTATCATAAGATTGCAGCAATTCATACATATCTTCACACTCCACTTCTAATTCTAGTTATCTTGCTGTCTTCACCATATATGCAGTTACTTCCTCTGGTGAAGTCTTGAATCCCTCAAAATTATCCATAAGGGTTGGAATCAACTTCTCCCAAACTCCTGTTGCTATTGATATTTTGACCTCTTCCCATGAATTATGAATGTTCTTTTTTTTTTTTTTTTTTTGAGACAGAGTCTCGCTCTGTCGCCCAGGCTGGAGTGCAGTGGCCGGATCTCAGCTCACTGCAAGCTCCGCCTCCTGGGTTCACGCCATTCTCCTGCCTCAGCCTCCTGAGTAGCTGGGACTACAGGCGCCCGCCACCTCACCCGGCTAGTTTTTTATATTTATTTTAGTAGAGACGGGGTTTCACCGTGTTAGCCAGGATGGTCTCGATCTCCTGACCTCGTGATCCGCCCGTCTCGGCCTCCCAAAGTGCTGGGATTACAGGCTTGAGCCACCGCGCCCGGCCATGAATGTTCTTAATGGTGTCTAGAATGGTGAATTCTTTCCAGAAGGTTTTCAGTGTACTTTGCCCAGATCCATAAGAGGAATCACTATCTACAGCAGCTATTGTAGCTTTATGAAATATATTTTCTAAATAGTAAGACTTGAAATTCAAAAATAATCCTTGACCCATTAGCTACAGAGTGGATGTTGTGTTAGCAGCCAGAAAAGCAACTTTGATCTCTTTGGATATCTCCATCTGAGCTCTTGAGTAACCAAGTGCATTGTCAATGAATAGTAATAGTTTGAAAGAAATCTGTTTTTCTAAGCAGTAGGTCCCAGAAGCTGGGTTAAAATATTCAGTAACACATGAGGTAAAGAGATGTACTGTCACTCAGGCTTTGTTATTCCATTTAGAGAGCACAGACAGAATAGATTTAGCATCATTTTGAAGAGACCTAGGATTTTCAGAATGGTCAATAAGCATTGGCTTCAGTGGAAAGTCACCATCTGCATTAGCCCCTAATGAGAGAGTCAGCTTGCTCTTTGAAGCTTTGAAGCCAGGCATTGACTTCTCTTTTGCTGTGAAAGCCCTAAATGATGTCTTCTTCCTATAGAAGGCTGTTTCATCCACATAGACTGTCATTACTGCTATTTAGTGTAGGCATCTTCATCAATTAGCTAGGTCCTGAATAAAACTTACTACATCTTCTACATCAGCACTTGCTGCTTCACCTTGCATTTTCATGTTGTGGAGATGACTTCCTTCCTTGAACTTCATGAGCCAGCCTCTGCAAGCTTCAAACTTTTCTTCTGCATGTCCTCACCTGTGTCATAGAATGTAAGCAAGTTAGGTCCTTGCTCTGCATTAGGTTTTGGCTTAAGGAAAAGTTTCAACTGGTTTAATCTTCTTTTCAGGCCACTAAAACTTTCTCCATATTAGTAGTAAGGCTGTTTTGCTTTCTTATTATTTGTATATTCACTGGAGTAACACCTAATTTCCCTCAAGAACTTTTCCTTTGCCTTCACAACTTGACTATTTGGTGCCAAAAAAACCTCGCTTTAAGCTTATCTCAACTTCCAACATTTCTTTCTCATTAAAGTTAATCATTTTATGCTTTTGATTTAAAATGAGAAACACGATTGAACACTTAGAGGCTATTGTTGGGTTATTAATTGGCCTCATTTCAATATTGTGTCTGAGAGAATAGGGACTCCCAAGGAGAAGGAGAGAGTTGGGGAACTGGCAAGTCAGCAGAGCAGTCAGGACACATACATTTATTGATGTTCATTGTCTTGTGGGCATGGTTCATGGTGCCTCAAAACAATTACAATGGTAACATCAAAGATCATAGATTACCGTAATATATATAATAATAGTGAAAAAGTTTGAAACATTGCAAGAATTACCAAAATGTGACACAGAAACATTCAATCAGCACACACTATTGGAAAAATGGTTCTGATAGACTTGCTTGATGCAGGGATGCCTTAAACCTCTAATTTTTTCTTTCTTTTTTCTTTTTGAGATGGAGTCTTGCCCTGTTGCCCAGGCTGGAGTGCAGTGGCGCAATCTTGGCTGTGTGCAACTCTGCCTCCCGGGTTCAAGCGATTCTCCTGCCTCAGCCTCCCGAGTAGCTGGGACTACAGGCACATGATGCCACGCCCAGCTACGTTTTTGTATTTTAGTAGAGACAGGGTTTCACTGTGTTGCCCAGGCTGGTCTCGAACTCCTGAGCTCAGGCAGTCAGCCTGCCTCCGCCTCCCAAAGTGCTAGGATTATAGGCATGAGCCAACGTGCCCGGCCCCTTCAATTTTTTAAAAATGCAATATCTTCACAGTACTGTAGAGTGTAATAAAATGAGTTTGCTTATACAAAATTCTGTCAAATGATTAAGATTAAATTCATGCAAATTAAAATTGGTCTACAACTAACAAAGTCCATAAAGTTCCAGCCATTGCATATACAGGAAACACTTTATAAGGATACCATCATAATGCATGGTATGAAAATAAATCTTTCTGAAGATGAACTCAGTTGTTAGACGTTGTACGCGACAGGAGAAGCCACAGTCACATTCAACAGATGGCGAAATCATAGAACTAACAACTTGAGAACTTGTAACAAAGAGACTTTTAGATATGTTTAAAAGATGTAAAACTGTAAAGAATAGAATTTGTAAGCCAGAAATGGTGAAAAAATAGAATAGATTGGATTTTATAAAGAATCTAAAAGTACATCCTCAAAGAAAAAACTCTGTAATAAGTAGATAAATTGGAAAACTATCGGTTTAAAAAAATGGTATAGAAGATAAAGTGAATCATCACTATACAAATTTGTATAGAAAATTTAAAAGATGACATGGAGGCTAGAATGAGATGCACCTGCATGGCAAGTAGGAGCTCTGAAAGGACAGAATTGATTAGGTAAGAGAGATAATATTCAAATGAATAAAAGTTGAGAATGTCTTAGATTTATAAAAACATGCAACAACAAACACCATGTCATATACTTAACTCATAATAGCAAAATAAAAAACAAGCACTAAAAGCCACCAGAGAATGGGATGATTAGAAAACAAGTAGGAGCGTGGCAGACTCAAGCCCAACCATAATAATTACACGAAATATAAATACTTTAAATACTTTAATATAGAGGCAGATGTTGTAGTGGATAAAACGCAAGACCTGACTATAGTCTGTCTAAAAGAAATGTACTGTATAAGTAAAGCCACAGTTAAAAAATATGGAAAATTATATACTATGATGCTTATTGAAAAGCTAGATGACAATATTAATACCAGACTAAATAGACTTCAGTACAAGGCATATTACCAAAGATAAAAGAAACATAATCACAAGAGAATCAATTTTTCGAGAAAGTAACACTCCAAATTTGTGTACACTCATCATCAAGCAAACATGAGCAAAACTGAAGGCAGATATAGACAAATCCACAAGTACAAATGGAGATTTTCACAGTTCTTTCTCAGTAATTAACAGAACAAGTAGAATCAGTAAAGATATAATTTGAACACTACTATCAATAACTAGACTTAATTGACATTTATAGAGTTAAATGGCAATTCCACACAATAAGAGAGAATACACATTTATGCGCATATGAAACATTTAGCAATACAGATTATTGGGCTATTCAGTCTTCATAAATTTCCAGGGACAGAAGTCATACAGATAAATTTCTCCATCCACAATGGAATTAAATTAGAAATCAACAGCAAAAAGATGTTTGGAAAATGGTATGTGTTTAGGAATTAAGTAACATTCTTCCAAATATAACACATGGGCCAAAAAACAGATCATGAGGAAAACTTTAGAAAGAACTTAATGAAAACACATATAAAAATTTGTAAGATGTAGCTACAGCAGTGCCTAGAGGTAAATTTACAGCTATAAATGCTTACATTAGAAGGGAAGAAGGGATTAAAATCATTGCTCTATACTTCCACCTTAAGAAGCTGGAAGAGCAACTTAAGCCAAATAAGTGGAAAGAAGGAAATAATAAAGATGAATCCAGAAATGAATGAAATAAAAAATAGAGAAAATAATGAAAGCAAATACTAGTACTTTTTTTTTTTTTTTACATTTTTTATTTTATCTTTTTTAAAAATTTCAGTTTTTGGGGAACAGGTGGTGTTTGGTTACATGGATAAGTTCTTTAGTGGTGATTTCTGAGATTTTCATGCTCCCATCATGCAAGCACTGTACACTGTACCCAGTGTGTAGTCTTTTATCCCTCACTCCACTCCTACCCGTCCCCTCAAATCCCCAAAGTCCATTGTATCATTCTTATGCCTTTGTGTCCTCGTAGCTTAGCTCCCACTTATAAGTGAGAATACAATGTTCAGTTTTCCATTCCTGAGTTACTTCACTTAGAATGATGATCTCCAACTCCTAGGTTGCTGCTAATGCCATTATTTTGTTTCTTTTTATGGCTGAGTAGTATTCCATGGGATATATATATATGCCACATTTTCTTTATTCACTCATTGATTGATGGGAAGTTCCATATTTTTGTAATTGCTAACTGTGCTGCTATAAACGTGTGTGCCAGAGTCTTTTTCATATAATGACTTCTTTTCCTCTGGGTAGATACCCAGGAATGGGATTGCTGGGTATCTGCTTCCCAATGGAAGGATCTGGTGGATCTGCTTTTAGTTCTTTTAGGAATCTCCATACTGTTTTTCATAGTGGTGTACTAGTTTACATTCCCACCAGCAGTGTAAAAGTGTTCTATTTTAACCACATCCATACTAACATCTATAATTTTTTGAGATTTTGATTAAGGCCATTCTTGCAAGAGTAAGGTGGTATCGCATTGTGATTTTGATTTGCATTTGCCTGATCATCAATGATGTTGAGCATTTTTTCATGATTTTTTGCCATTTGTATATCTTCTTTTGAGAATTGTCTAATCATGTCCCTAGCCCAGTCTTTAATAGGGTTGTTTGTTTTTTTCTTGCCGATTTGAGTTCCTTGTAGATTCAGGATATTAGTTCTTTGTTGGATGCATAGTTTGCCAGGATTTTCTCCTACTCTGTGGGTTGTCTGTTTACGCTGCTGATTGTTTCTTTTCCTGTGCAGAAGCTTTTGAGTTTAGTTAAGTTTCATCTATTTATCTTGGATTTTGTTGCATTTGCTTTTGTGTTCTTGGTCATGAAGTCTTTGCCTAAACCAATGTCTAGAATAGTTTATCCAATGTTATCTTCTTGAATTGTATGGTTTCAGGTTTTAGATTTAAGTCTTTGATCCATGTTGAGTTGAGTTTTTATAAGGTGAGAGATGAGGATCCAGTTTCATTCTTCTGCATGTGACTAGCCAGTTATCCCAGGATCATTTGTTGAATAGAGTGTTCTTTCCCCACTGTATGTTTTTGTTTGCTTTGTTGAAGATCAGTTGACTATAAGTTTTGGGCTTTATTTCTGTTCTCTATTCTGTTGCATTGGTCTGTATGCCTATTTTTATACTAGTACCATGATGTTTTGGTGACCATAGCCTTGTAGTATAGTTTGAAGTTGGGTAATGTGATGCCTCCAGATTTGTTCTTTTTGTTTGGTCTTATTTTGGCTTTATGGGCACTTTTCTGGTTTCATATGAATTTTAGGATTGTTTTTTCTAGTTCTGTGAAGAATGATGATGGTATTTTAATGGCAGTTGCATTGAAGTTGCAGATTGCTTTTGGCAATATGGTCATCTTTCCAATGTTGATTCTACCCATCCATGATCATGGGATGTGTCCATTTGTGTCATCTGTGATTTCTTTCAGCAGTGTTTTGTAGTTTGCCTTATAGAGGTCTTTCACCTCCTTGGTTAAGTATACTCCTAAGATTTTTTGTTTTGCGGCTATTTTAAAAGGGGTTGAGTTCTTGATTTGATTCTCTGCTTGGTCACTGTTGGCGTATAGCAGTGCTACTGATTTGTGTACTTGATTTTGTATCCTGAAACTAACACTGAATTCATTTATCATATCTAGGAGCTTTTTGGATGAGTCTTTAGTGTTTCCTAGGTATACGATTATATCATTGACAGACATCAACAGTTTGACTTCCTCTTTACTGATTTGGATGTGCTTTATTTCTTTCTCTTGTCTGATTGCTCTGGCTAGGACTTCCAGTACTCTGTTAAATAGAAGTGGTGAAAGTGGGCATCCTTATCTTATTCCAGTTCTCAGGGGGAATACTTTCAGCTTTTCCCAGAACTTCAGTATAATTTTGGCTGTGGATTTGTCGTAAATGGCTTTTATTACCTTAAGGTATGTCCTTTCTATGCCGATTTTGCTGAGGGTTTTAATCACAGACGGAAGCTGGATTTTTGTCAACTGCTTTTCTGCATCTGTTGAGATTATCATGTGATTTTGTTTTAATTTGTTTATGTGGTGTATCACATTTATTGACTTGTGTATATTAAACCATCCTGGGATCCCTGGTATGAAACTCACTTGATCATGGTGGATTCTTATTTTGATATGCAGTTGGATTTGGTTAGTATCAGTTGTAATATCTCCCCTTTCATTTGTAATTGAGCTTAGTTGGATCTTTTCTTTTGGTTAATCTCGGTAATGGTCTGTCAATTTTGTTAATCTTTTCAAAGAACCAGCTTTTTGTTTCATTTATCTTTTGTATTTTTGTTTGTTTCAATTTCATTTAGTTCTGCTCTGATCTTGGTTATTTCTTTTTTTTTTTCTGTTGCATTTGGTTTTGTTTTCTTCTTGTTTCTCTAGTTTCTTGAGGTATGACCTTAGATTGTCTATTTGTGCTCTTTGAGACTTTTTGATCTAGGCATTTAATGGTATGAACTTTCTTCTTAGTAACACTTTTGCTGTATCCCAGAGGTTTGATAGGTTGTGTCATTATTATTGTTAAGTTCAAAGAATTTTTTAGTTTCCATTTTGATTTCATCATTGACCCAAAGATCATTCAGGAGCGGATTATTTAATTTCCATGTATTTGCATGGTTTTGAGGGTTTCTTTTGGAGTCGATTTCCAATTTTATTCCACTGTGGTCGGACAGAATACTTGATATAATTTTGATTTTCTTAAACTGATTGAAACTCATTTTATGGCCTACTATATGGTCTATCTTGGAGAATGTTCCATGTACTGATGAATAGAATGTATATTCTGCAGTTGTTGGGTAGAATGTTCTGTAAATGTCCGTAAGTCCATTTGTTCTAGGGTATAGTTTAAGTCCATTGTTTCTTTGTTGACTTTCTGTCTAGTGCTGTCAGTGAAATATTGAAGTCTCCCGCCATTGTTGTGTTGCCATCCATCTCATTTCCTAGAACTTTTATAAATGGGAGCTCCAGTGTTTGTTATATACATTTAGCACTATAATATTTTCCTGTTGTACGAGTCCCTTTATCATTATATAATGTCCTTTTTTGTCTTTTTAAACTGTTGGTGCTTTAAAGTTTGTTTTTTCTGATATAAGAATAGCTACTCTTACTTGCTTTTTGTGTCCTTTTGCCTGGAATGTCTTTCCCCTTTACCTTAAGTTTATGTGAGTCTTTATGTGTTAGGTGAGTCTCTTGAAGACAGCACATACTTGGTTGGTGAATTCTTATCCATTCTGCCATTCTGTATCTTTTAAGTGGAGCATTTAGGCCGTTTAGTTCATTGTTAGTATTGAGATGTGAGGTGCAGTTACTCTATTGTGCTAACAAATACTAGATCTTATTCCTCTATCTGACTGTGTTTTTGTACCCATTAACTATCCTATCTTTATTCTCCTCTGCCCACTGCCCTTGCCAGTTGCTAGTTACCATCATTCTACTCCCTATCCAACATTCTCTGTTTTTGACACTTTGTTCCTCTGGTTTTGTAGCTTTTTGTTCATGATATTTTGCTCTATGAGCATGTTTAAGATGATGATTGATAGACTTTGTCTACTGAGTCTGATGTCTGTTTTTCCTCAGTACAGCTTCTGTTGATTTCTGTCTTGAATGGGCCACATACTTTGTTGCTTCTCTGCACACTTTACATATATTTAAATGGACATTTAAAACATACAGTATGATATCTCTGGAGGTTAGAGATTGGTTCTCATTCTCATGTTTTTTTTTTTTTTTTTTTTCATTGCTTTCTGTGGGTTGCAGTTATTTGTTTAATGACTTCTAAACTATTTTTGTAACTTTGTTTTCTTTGTTACGAGTGGTTTCTGTCTTAGTCTATTTGTCCATCGTAACAAAATACAGTAGTCTGGTTTGGCTTCAACAAAAGACATTTATCTTCTTGTAGTTCTGAAAACTAATTGTGTGTCATAAGGGTACCAGCATGGCTAGTTTCTGGTGAGGGCTGTCTTCCTGACTTGCAGATGGCTGCTGTCTTGCTGTTTTCACCTGATGGGGTGGCGAGGGAGACAGCATTTTTTTTTTTTTTTTTAATTATTTAGTTTTCCTTTCTAGTCTTCCAAGCTTGAAACAAGTACTTTGGTATCTCTTCTTACAAGGGCATTAGTCTTTTATTAAATAACTTTTATTTTATGAACTTAGGAGTACAAGTGCAGTTGAGTTACATGGACATAATGTAAGGGCACTAATCCTATCATGAAGGTTCCACCTTCATAACCTCATCTAATCCTAGTTACCTCTCAAAGACCTCATCTCTTAATACCATCATGGTGGATTTTAGGATGTCACCATAGGAGGATACAGATATTCAATCCATAGCAGTCTCTTGTTTTTAATCTGTGGTCTACTAGTGTTTTGTTTTTCAACTTTTGTTTCAGATTCAGGGGGTACAGATAGAAGTTTATTACTTGGGTATATTGTGTGATGCTTGAGGTATGAAATGATTTTGTCACTCAGGTACTCAATATAGTACCGAATAGTCAACCCTTGCCTCTCTCCCCGTTCTAGTAGTGCAGTTTTATTGTTACCATGTTGCCGTCCATGAGTACCTGATGTTTAGCTCTCACTTGTAAGTGAGAAAATGTGGTGTGTGGTTTTTTCTTTCTGCATTAATTTGCTTAGGATTGTGGCTTCCAGCTTAATCCATGTTGCTGCAAAGGACATAATGTAGTTCTCTTGATGGCTGCATAGTATTCCACAGTGTATACATGGCACATTTTCTTTATCCAGTTCACTGTTGATGGGCACATGGGTTGATTCCATGTCTTTGCTATTGTGAATAGTGCTGCAATTAACATATGACTGCATTTATCTTTTTGGTACAATGATTTTTTTTTTAATATATACACAGGGATTGCTGATTTAAATGCTGTTTTAAATTGTTTGAGAAATTTACAAACTGCTTTTGTAGTGACTGAACTAAGTTGTATTCCCACCCACAGTGTATAAATATTCACTTTATATCTGCAGCCTCACCAGCATTTGTTTTTAAAAATATATATTTTAATAATAGTCACTTTGACTTGTGTGAGATGGTATGTTATTGTAGTTTTGGTTTGCATTTCTCAGTGATTGTTGATGTGGAACATTTTTTCATGTTTGTTGGCCATGTGTACGTCTTCTTTTGAGAAGTGTTTGTTCGTGGCCTTTTCCCACTTTTTAATGGGGTTACTTGTTTTTTGCTTGTTGATTTGTTTAAGTTGCTTATAGATTCTGGATATTACATCTTTGTCAGATGTGTAGTTTGTGAATATTTTTTCCCATTCTGTAGGTTGTCTGTTTACCCTGTTGATAGTTTCTTTTGCTGTGCATAAGCTCTTTAGTTTAATTAGGTCTAACTTGTCAATTTTGGTTTTTGTTATAGTGGATTTTGAGAACTTAGTAGTAAATTCTTTGCCAGGATTGATGTCCAGAATGGCATTTCTTAGGTTTTCTTCTAGATTCTTATAGTTTGAGGTCTTATATTTAAATCTTAAAACCATCCTGAGTTATTTTTTTTAAATGGTGAAAACTAGGGGTCTAGTGTCATTCTTCTGCACATGGGTAACCAGCTATTCCAGCACTGTTTGTTTATTCAATAGGCAGTACTTTCTGTAGAGGACTACGTGCTCGCAAATGAGACGTTCCCGATAAGTCCTGCTCTTGCAAACGAAGCAGGGCATTCCCGATAAGTCCTGCTCTTGCAAACGAAGCAGGGCATTCCCGATAAGTCCTGCTCTTGCAAACGAAGCAGGGCGTTCCTTCCCTGCAAACAGGGAGGACACAGAAGCCAGCTGCAAACAGCAGACCCTGGGGGCTTGTTTATGTGTAAACATCTTGAAAATCCAGAAAGTCAGGGAAAGGTCAGAAAAACAACAATGTGTCTTGTGACTTGGTAACATTCCACAAACGACTGTATAAAATAAAGCACAGTGCGCCATTCGGGGCGGCTGCCAT
>NW_016806315.1:0-2952 GCF_001698545.2 Rhinopithecus bieti
GATTATCCCTTTGTAGATTCCACTAAAACAGGATTACCAAACTGCTAACTGAAAAGAGTGGTGAACCTCTGGGAGATGATTTGATTACATCCATCACAAAGAAATTTCTCAGAAAGCTCCTTTCTACTTTTCATATTTGCATATTTAATTTTAAACCATCAGCCACAATGCACTCTCAAATATCCCTTGTCATACACCACAAAAACCGTGATGACAAATTGCTCAATCAACAAAGTGGTTTATTTTTATGAGGTGAATACACACCTCACAAAACAGCTTCTCAAAATCTTCTCTCCAGTTTTATCACCATAGGCCACAATGATCTCCCAAAATCCTTTGCAGATTCCGCAAAAACAGTGCTACCAAACTGTTCAATGAAAAGAAATGTGCAACTCTGTGAGATGAACTCTCACACCACAAGGCAGTTTCTCAGAAAGCTTCTTTCTAGTTTTTGTCTGAGGATATTTCCTTTGTCACCACAGGCCTCAAGACGTTTCCAAATATCCCTTTGCAGATTCCAAGAAAGTAGTGTTAACAAACTGCTCCATGAAAAGAAAGGTATAACTCTGTGAGATGAATTCACACATCACAAAGCAATTTCTCAGAGAGTTTCTTTCTAGTTTTTATCTGAGTATATTTTCTTTGTCATCATAGGCTTCAATGCAATCCAAAATATCCCTTCTAATGTTCGCCAAATACAGTGCTACCAAACTGCTCCATTAAAAGAATCGTGTAACTCTGTGAGATGAATTCACAAATCACAAAGCAGTTTCTCAGAAATCTTCTTTCTGGTTTTTGTCTGAGGATATTTCCTTTTTCACCATAGGCCTCAATGTGTTCTCAAATTTCCCTTTGCAGATTCCACAAAATTAGTGATTGCAAACTCCTCCCAGAATAGAAAGGTGTAAATCTGTGAGGTGAATTCACACATCACAAAGCAATTTCTCAGAAAGATTCTTTTTGTTTTTTTTCTGAGGATATTTCCTATGTCACCGTAGGCTTCAAAGTGCTCCCAAATATCGTACTGCAGATTCAACAAAAACAGTGTTTTCAAACTGCTCAATGAAAACATCAACGTATCTCTGTGAGATGAATTCACCCATGTCAAAGTAGTTTCTCAGAAAGCTTCTTTCCAGTTTTTATCTGAGTATATCTCCTTTTACACGATAGGCCTCAATGAGCTTCCATACATCACTTTGCAGATTCCACAAAAGGTGTTTGCAAATTGCTCCATGAAAATAAAGGTGTAACTCGGTGAGATGAATTCACACATCACAAAGAACTTTCTCAGAAAGCTTCTTGCTTGTTTTTATCAGATGATATTACCTTTGTTACTATAGGCTTCAACAGGATCCAAAATATCCCTTCTCAGATTCCCCAAAAACAGTGCTACCAAACTGCTCCATAAAAATAATGGTGTAACTATGTGAGGTGAATTCACACATCACACAGCTGTTTCTCAGAAAACTTCTTTCTAGTTTTATCTGAGGATATTTCCTTTTCACCACAGGCCTCAATGCGCTCAGGAATATCCCAATGCAGATTCCATGAAAAAAGTGTTACCCATCTTCTCAATGAAAAGAACAATGTAATTCTGTGAGTTGCATTCCCACATCACAAAGAAGTTTCTCAGAAAGTTTATTTCTACATTTTATCTGAGGACATTTCCTTTGTCACAATAGGCTTCAATGCAATCCAAATTATCCCTTCTCAGATTTCCCCAAAACAGTGCTACCCTTGAAAAGAATCATGTAACTGCTCCATGAAAAGAACCATGTAACTCTGTGAGTTGTATTCACAAATAACAAAGCAGTTTGTCATAAGGCCTCTTTCTAGTGTTTGTATGTTGATATTTCCTGTTTCACCATTTGCCCCAATGTGCTTGGAATATCCCTTTGCAGTTTCCACTAAAGTAGTGTTAGCAACCTGCTCCATTAAAAGTATGGTGTAAATCTGTGAGATGAATTCAAACATCAGAAAGCAGTTTCTCAGAAAGATTATTTTTGGTTTTTGTCTGAGTATATTTCCTTTGCCACGATAGGCTTCAATAACTGTCAGATATCCCTTCTCAGACACCACAAAAATAGTGATGCCCAAGTGCTCCCTCAACAGAAACGTTTACTTCTATGAGGTGAATTCACACATCACAAGAGAGTTTTTCTGAAAGCTTCTTTCTCGTTTTTATTGGAGGGTATTTCCTTTTCACCATATTCCTCAATGTGCTCCCAAATATCCCATTGCAGATTAAACTAAAAAAGTGTTAGCAAACTTCTCAATGAAAAGAACAGTGTTACTCAGTGTGATGAATTCACACATCTCAAAGCAGTTTTTCAGAACTCACCTTTTGGTGTTAATCTGAGGATATTTCCTTTGTCACCTTAGGCTTCCATGTGGTCCAAAATATCCTTTCTGAGATTCCCCAAAAACAGGCTACTAAACTGCTCCATGTAAAGAATCATGTAACTCCATGAGATGAATTCACACATCAAAAGTTGTTTCTCAGAAAGCCTCTTTCTAATTTTTATCTGGGGATATTTCCTTATTCATCATATTCCTCAATGTGCTCCAGAATACCTCATCCCAGATTCCACGAAAAAGGTGTTAGCAAACTTCTCAATGAAAAGAATGGTGTAACTTTGTGAGATGTATTCACACATCACAAAGAAGTTTCTCAGAAAGTTACTTTCTAGATTTTATCTGAGGAGAGTTCCTTTTTCACCACAGGCTTCAATGCGATCCAAAATATGTCTTCTCAGATTCCCCAGGAGCAGTGCAACCAACCTGCCCCATGAAAAGAACCATGTAACTCTGTGAGATGAATTCACAAATCACAAAGCAATATCTCAGAAAGCTTCTTTCTAGTTTTTTTCTGAGGATATTTCCTTTTTCATTATTTGCCTCTATGCACTCGTGGATAGCCCTTTGCAGATTCCACAAAAAAAAAAGTGTTAG
>NW_016806317.1:0-1223 GCF_001698545.2 Rhinopithecus bieti
TTGGTGTCGTGAGCATTCCACTCAGGGACTCGAAGCTATCTTTTCATGAGGCACAGTTTGAACACTGTTCCTGTAAAACCAAAAGACGGATATTCAAAGCACTTTGAAGACTATGGCAAAAAGTGAAATGTCATCCAATGAAAAACAGAAAGAGGCACTCGAAGAAACTGCTCTCTGACATGTCCATTCTTTTCCCTGGGTTGAAGCTTACTCTACATTTCCCAGTTTGAAATTCTGTCTTTGAGGGTTCTGCGAAGGGATTGTAAGTGGTAACCGAAGGACTGAGTGAGGCAAGGAAATATCTTACATCGAAAATTGGAGAGAAGCTTTCTGGGCAACTCTTTTGGGATGTTTGCATTCATCTCAGAGTGTTAAATCATTCTTTGGATTGAGTAGTTTGAAATCACTGGTTCTGTGGAATCTGAGAAAGAACATTTGGAAACGCTCTTTAGAATACCCTGAAAAAGAAATAATATCAGAGAGAATCCCTAAGGAAGCTTTCAGTTAAACTACTCTGTGTCACGTGAATTCCACTCACACAGTTAAGCTTCTCCTTTCATTGATCAGTATGATAACACTGTTTTTGTTTAGTCTGTGAAGGGATATTCTGGAGCGCTTCGAGGGTTATGGTGAGAAAGGAAACATCTTTAGACAGAAACTGGAGAGAAGCTTTCTGTGGAGCTGCCTTGTGACATGTACATTCCACTCACAGAAATATACCTTTGGTATCATAGAAGATTCGAGCCTATGGTGAAATGGGAAATATAGTGAGATATAAACTGGAAAGAAGCTTTCTGAGAAACTGCTTGGTGATGTGTGCATTCCACTCAGGAAGTTAAAACTTTCTTCTCATAAGGCACAGTTTGAACACTGTTCTTATAAAACCAAAAGAGTGATATTCGGAGCACATTGAAGACTATGGCCAAAAGTGAAATGTCGTCCAACATAAAACAGAAAGAAGCACTCGAAGAATCTGCTCTCTGACATGTCCATTCTTTTCACAGGGTTAAAACTTAATCTAAATTTCCCAGTTTGAAAGTCGGTCTTTTAGACTTATGCGAAGGTATAGTAAGTGTTGACTGGAGGCCTGTGTGAGGGAAGGAAATATGTTCCATCGAAAATCAGAGAAAAGCTTTCTGCGCAACTCTTTTGTGATGATTGTATTCATCTCATACCGTTAAACGATTCTTTGAATGAGCAGTTTGAAATCCCTGTTTCTGTAT
>NW_016806318.1:0-2344 GCF_001698545.2 Rhinopithecus bieti
CCTACAATTTTTAAAAGTGGGAAGAAGGAGACCAGGCGTGGTGGCTCACGCCTGTAATCCCAGCACTTTGGAAGGCTGAGGCAGGCAGATCACTTGAGGCCAGGAGTTTGAGACCAGCCTGGGCAACATGGTGAAACCCAGTGTCTACTAAAAATACAAAAACTAGCCGGGCGTGGTGGTGGGTGCCTGTAATCCCAGCTACTTGGGAGGCTGAGGCAGGAGAATCTCTTGAACCTGGGAGGCGGAGGTTGCAGTGAGCCGAGATCACGCCAGTGCACTCCAACCTGGGTGACAGAGTGAGAATTCGTCTCAAAAGAAAAAAAAAAAAGAAAAAGGAAAGTGGCCTTCCTCCCTTCGGCATGTGGAAATCCCCCTTTCTAAGGGCTGGGTCCCCGATGACGTGCAGGTGGAACAATGCGGGATTTTAAGGTGGGCAGGACTCTAGTGCCCTGAGTTTTCTTTTCCATGGAGTCTGGTGACAGTGGCCCCCCACGGTGGACCTCTAACTTCAGTGACTGGGATTCTCCCCTGTCGTAGCTGCCTGTCCACAGGGATGACAAGTCATCACCAAGTATCTCAGGTGCTGCACTAATTTCCCGTGGTTGCTGTAACAAGTGCCCCAAACTGGGTGGCTTAAAGCAAGAGTGACGTATTCTCTCACGGTTCTGGAGGCCAGGAGTCTGAGGTGGAGGTGTAGGCAGGGCCCTCTGGGACCCTGGGGACGGTCCTTCTCTGCCTTTCCAGCTCCTGGCGGTGCTGGCATTCTGGGACATTCCTGGGCTTGTGGCCACATCGCCCGATCTCTGATCTCTGCCTCCGCAGTTGCACGGCCTTCCCTGTGTGATCTCTTTTTTTTTTTTTTTTTTGAGACGGAGTCTTACTCTGTCGCCACGCTAGAGTGCAGTGGCACGATGTCGGGTCACTGTAACCTCTGCCTCCCAGGTTCAAGCGATTCTCCTGCCTCAGCCTCCCAAGTAGCTGGGATTACAGGTGCCCACCACCGTGCCCAACTAATTTTTGTATTTTTAGTAGAGACAGGGTTTCACCATGTTGGCCAGGATGGTCTCGATCTCCTGACCTCATGATCCACCCGCCTCAGCCTCCCAAAGTGCTGGGATTCCAGGCATGAGCCACCGCGCTCCGCCTCTCCTCTTCTCACAAGGACTTCAGTCATCTTGGATTAGGGTCCCTCTCCTGACCTCCTGAACTTGATCTCATCTGCAAAGACCCTCTTTCTACAAGGTACTGTCCAGAGGTCCCAGGGTGAGGACTTGAACATATCTTTTGAGGGGACACAGTCAGCCCAGAGCAGGTGTTTCCTGGGAATTGTGTGGTTCCCTCTCAGCTTATGAAGGGAGTATGAGCTGTATCTGGGTTGATAACGGGTTTTACTGTCCTCAGAGGCAAAGGCCTAACTCTCCCTGGGGGTACTGCTTTTCCGGGGGTTCGGTGTTCCATCAGAACGGAGCTGGCCTGGGGATCAGGAAGCGGGAGGCCGGACCCGAGCCATGCATTTCTCTTCTAGGGGTCCGCTGGCTCCTGGGCGTAACACAGGCCTTGTGTGGTCAGCTGAGCTGGGCCCTAGGGACCAGGGAGACCTCACTCACGCCTGGCCTGCCTTCCAGGCAGACGAAACAGGGAGCAGAGAGGACCTCTGTCCCTCACACACCCTTCACTGGGCCCGGGGGGCCTGTGCTGCCCCAGACTGAGCAGAACTGGGTCACAACGAGGCTCCCAGAGTAACCCTGGGGCCCCCGCGGCCGCTGCTCTGCCAGGGGTGCATGGGGTTTGGTTGGTGTCTACCTACTTGGCTCAGGTGTCTCCAGAGGGCCCCAGCTTCCTCCCTGCCTGGCTTGGGGCTAAAATAAAATACCAGAAGTTTTCAGGCACCCTGGCTCAGCAGCCACAACCCAGGCCTGGCCCCTCAGTTGACCACACTGGGCCTCTGCTCCCTGGAGGCTGAGTTGAGAGACTCTGTGAAGTGGGGAGGCCACTACCGTTAGCCCCTTGCAAAAGTCGCTGCCTCATGCTCTACTGGTGTGACTACCTAGCTCTGTCTTCCTTTCCCTGCTCCACCTCAGAATCTTTCTCCAGCCTCCAAATATCCCCTTCCTCACCGCATTGGTTAGGAGCACAGGCCGTGGTCAGGCTGCTGGTGCAATTCTGCTCCATCTTTAGTCAGCTGTGTGGCCTTGGGTGGCAAGCTCAACCTCTCTGTGCTTTGGTTTCCCTGTCTCTAAAGTGGGGCCACAGTGTCATGGCTGAGGAACACGCGTTAGAAAGAGCTTCTCTCTGGAGATGTATTTCCTTCCTTCCTTCCTTCCTTCCTTCCTTCCTTCCTTCC
>NW_016806319.1:0-755 GCF_001698545.2 Rhinopithecus bieti
GTGGGAAAAGTCTCCTTAAGGAAATGACATTGAAGTTAGGACCTGAGAGCTGAGGAAGCTGATCTTCAAAACCATGTTATTACATAAAACCAGGGAGGAGCAATGAGTAGGCACCACACGCTTACAAGACACACATGAGCTGAACGCCTGCCGGGCAAGGCGTCCTGCCCTACCTGTGGGGTGGAACTGAACAAACTCTAGGTCCTGGCAAGGAAGGCCTGCCCTGGTGATCATGGCCGTGCCGTCGCCGGTGCTGGTGTGGGCAGACGTGCAGCTGAAGTAGGTGCGCCCGTAGCCTCTGGAAACAACAGACAGCAGTGACTGACAGCGGCCCACGTCCGGACCTCCTGTCTGGTGAGATCACAGAACGGACACAGCAGCCCCCGGGCACCGTCTTCTCAGTGCTGTCTGTGTGCACACAACCCTCTACTCACGCACACCCCACACACATCACTGGTGGCCATGCCAGTGGAGCTGCTACCCTATGCAGGTAGGATAGAAGCCTGGGATCGGAGAAGGGACTTCCATTTGTATTTTATTTATTTATTTATTTTGAGACAGGGTCTAACTCTGTCACCCAGGCTGGAGTACAGTGGCATGATGTCAGCTCACGGCAACTTCCAGCTCCCAGGTTCAAGTGACTCTTCCGCCTCAGCCTCCCAAGTAGCTGGGATTACAGGTGTGCACCACCACGTCCATTTAATTTTTGTATTTTTAGTAGAGATGGGGTTTCGCCATGTTGGCCAGGCTGGTCT
>NW_016806320.1:0-14789 GCF_001698545.2 Rhinopithecus bieti
GGAGCGAGATTCCTCGGCCCCTCCTCGTGCGCGGGACCCGGGAACCTCGTCCAAGAATGCCAGAGCGAGCTTCCTCGGCCCCTTCTTGTGCGCGGGACCCAGGAACCTCGTCGGAGAACGCCGGGAGCGACTTCGTCGGCCTCCACCGCCGGAGGCCGGTGAACCTCGCCCCTCCCTCCCATTGGCTTGTAAATAAAGTATTTTTTTGCCTTGCCTACTTGCCTTTTCTCTGGCATTTGCTCTGGGGGTCACATTAAAGCAAATCAAATATATTGTTGGGTTTGCTTTGTTAATGTTTTCTTGCAGATTTTTCTATTAATGTTCATGAGAAATATTAGTTTGTAGTCTTATTTTCTCATAAAGCTTTTATCTGGTTTATATTAAAGTAATTCTGGTCTTATAGAATGAGTTAAGGAGTATTTACAGTGCTTCTATTTTCTGAATGTGATTGTGGAGACTTGGTACTATTTCTTCAATAAATGTTTGATAGTGAGTGAAACCATATGGGCTTGATGCTTTCTTTTCTTGTGATGCCATTAATTATTGATTCAGTTTCTTTAAAAATAAGGACTTCAGGTTACTCATTTCTTCTTGTGTGAGTTTTGATAGTTTACATCTTTCAAGGAATTTTAGCTAAGTAATGATGTAAGTGTAATTTTTGGCCCTAGATTTATTCATAGTTTTCCTTTATTACCTATTTAACTTACTTTTTCATTTCTGATGTTGCTAATTTGTGTCTTCTCTCTACTTTCTGGGTTAGCATGACTAGTGGTTTATCAATTCTATTGATCTTTCCAAAGAAATCACTTTTGGTTCTATTGATTTTCTCAATTGGTTTCCTGTTTCCAAATTTATTGATTTCTGTTCTACTTTTTATTATTTCTTGTTTGCCTGCTTAGGATAAGTTGATTAAATCTTAATCTTTTATAGGGCTTATGTCTTAGGTTGGCTGAGAGGAGATGGTGTGGGGAGGAATTCCCTTCCCCCAGAGGGGAACATTTCAAAAATGTGCTTTAGAAAAGCTATTTCGCTGGAGAGTATGCCTTTTTTATGGAAAAAGCTTTGGACATGTCCTACAGTATTATTCTTTCCTTCCCCATGCCAGAGCCTCAAGGGGATCTTTCTTAGCTCTCCATCTTGAGAACCTGAAGGTGGGCTTCCTGGAGTTAGAGTCCATGAAAGTGTGATGCCCTCCTATGAGTGTGGTCACCAAAAGTGTCTCACTGTCATTCCATTCCACACTAGGCCTCCAGAAATGTGTTGAAATTACCTTTTAAGAGTTCCTACCAACTTATGCTCCACTGGCTCTGCTCACAGTGCAAAGATTTTGGTTGATGTATCTTTTAGGGATACACCTGTTTCTCCAGATTTCAGGGTGACAATTTGCTTAGTAACCTCAGTCCTCTGACGGGTCCAAGAAAAATAATTGCTTACAGTTGATCCAGATTTTCTTGTTATAGGATGGGAGTGACAGCTTTGCAGTTGGTGGAATTGAAATAAGAAACCTCCACTGTGTTTAATTTTAAACAGGATATAGTTAAGAACAAATGTATCCCTTTTGAAAGATGTTTAGGAATAGGAAGAAAATAATTATCTTGAATACCTGAAATTTTATACCATCTGATAATTTGGTTTACTGTGTGAGGTGGAGTTTCAGATGTCCAGGGCCTTCTTTGTACTGACTAACTTCCATAATAGTACCATATATTTGTATTAATAGAAATTATATTCTAGATTTTATAATTTTAAGAGTGCTGTGGTCAAGTAACACAAATCTTCAGTTTAGCTGTCTTCATGACATCATGGAAGTCTGCCAATTTCCCCAAATTGCTTATTTTTTTTTTTTTGATTTTCCATTTTAAAAGATATTTTACAATATTTAAGAATCTTTATGAGTAGGTCTAAAGGTCTTACCTTGACAGGTATTCCACAATATGTAAATATATTTCCTGTCTTTTGAAAAAAATCTTTGACCTTGATTGAATCCTGTATTCTCAGGATCTCAAACATTTATAGATATTATAAATACTGCTAATGATAAAGAGATAATATTACTTCTATTTCCATGTAGAAAAACTTTCACTTTGGAAAATTAAGTGACATTTTTCAAAGCAGAAAATTTGGTTAAGTGTTGGATCTGATATTTAAATCCAAGTCTTCTGACTTTAGATACTAAACTCAGTCACTATAGAGGTTAGATGAGCAATAGTCAGAAATATTCATAGCATAAGACACCATGTACCATGGAATTTTAAGAAATAACACACTATTAGGGTTGTAAGGAAAGATTTATCACATCTTATTGGGGAGATTTGGAAGGTGTGAAAATACCATTTTTGAAAAGATTTAAATAAGATTCAACATATTTATGCATAACAAACTTCATCCCTAAAAGGTATGACAATACAGCTTTAGTCATTTAAGAGCTTAAATGTTTAAATAGATATGAAATTTTAATTCAACAATTTCCCACTAGTAACGTTTTTTAATAGAGCTAATACTAAGTATTTCCATGTATGAAACAATGTTGTTGTACTGATTGAGATGTTAAGAGGAAGATTAAAACGTTACAAACTCTTGAAAAATATAATATGCAATGGTAATGATTACCCCTAGCAAAATCTTGGCTTCTAAATACCATTCCTTACTCAAAGGAACCAGGGATCACTGGATAAATGATTTACTCTGCTTGTGGCGGGAAAGTATACGGTGGATACATTGTATCAGAAAGTAAGGTAGCACTTGAAAATTTATGGGGACATTTCATACCTACTTAAGAGCTGGCCTGAAGAAATTCTCATTGACCAAGTTTCAAACACTTTGAACTTCAAAATAGATTATGAGGATAATGAATTATAAATATTAAATAAAAAAGAATAACATAATACATGAGCCAACTGAGCTAACTTCCCCCAAAATAAAGAGATGGAGGGGCAAAGGAAAACTCTTCTTTACAGAAGAATGCCAGCTAATACTTTGTTTGAAAACGAGTTAGAAATAATCATTTTTTTACCTAAAATATAATAACTATTTTGGGCAAAATGCATAAATAGATACTAAAAGCATTGCATGAAATGTTGCTGGGGATCGAGATATTTACACAATGTCAACATGTCAGCAAACAGATTATTTATGAATTACAAAAAGAAACAGCTATATACATAATGAAATCTGACAGATACTGTGTTAGCATTACTAATAATAGAACAAACTAACATCATTTGCTGTCTAATGTCATGCAGCAGCAGGGGCGAAGAAACACCTATTCCAGTATTCTGGCCTGAGGTGTTTAAAGTAAAATTGATCATGAAGTGACACCAAACAAAATCACATGTTGGGGCATTCTACAAATCAACTAACCTGGAATCTTCAAAGGGTCAATGTTATAAATGTCAAAGAGAGAGAGAGAAAGGGAAAGGGAGGAAGAATCACTTTCTTAGATTGTAAGAGAATAAAGAGGCATAATTCTTGCTTGGGTCACATTAAAAATGTAATTGATGGGGTATTTGGTGTCGCTTGAATATTTACTCAGTGTCATAATAGTGCTATTACAAGTATGACCTTTAAGACAGTGCCAGTTGGCTTTTAGATTTTTTAAAAATGGTTTTTATTGATCAACAAGGAGTTAAGTACAGAAATTAAGAGTAAACAAGTAGAAATTTCTATAGTAACTTGATATTGTTGTGGCATAGAGGTGCCTTTTCATTTTCTTAGTAATTCATTTTTATTTTATTTTACAAAAGTATTGTTTCTCAGTTGATTGGAGATAACAGATACTGAGTCTCCTCTATAGATAATTTGAGAAACACTGGATTAGCTAAATTGTTATACCAATGTTTTATTTCTTGAGTGTGATCACGGTGGTGTGGCTATGTAGAACAATGGCCTGATTTCCTACATCTTAGGACATATAGGCTGTGTTGTTTAATAGTTAGAGGCGAATATTTTATTATGTGCAGCTTAGTTACAAGCAGTTCAGCAAAAAAAAAGTACGTGTCTGTGTGTGTATGTGTGTGTTTAGACATATAGCATATATAGCATATATGGCAAAATGTTAACAATTGGTGAATATAGCTGAAGGGTATGTGGTATTCATTGTAGTGGTTTTTTTTTTTTTTTTTTTTTTACTATTTTTATGTAAGTTTTATATTTTTCAAAATAAAAGGATGGGGTCAAAAGAGGTCTTGAGTCAAAGGAAACTTTGCAACCCATAGACCCTTGGACTTTTTAGCTCTCCAAATATATCTCTCTTTAATATCTCTTTTTTAGCTTATAAAATCATGATCTTGTACCAGAGTTGTATATTTAAAATGAATAATAATCTTTATAAATTAAATAATATATTCATTATTACAATATAACGCATATTAGATAAGTCATCTCAGAAATATATTCAGGGACTAAAGAATAAACATCAACTGTGATCTGAATAAACTGCTGTTGGGATAAATAGTAACTGAGATAACTTCAAAGTTGTTTCTGTAGCCTCTTTGTCTCTGATATAGGTTGCTGTTGAATCCAGAGTTATTTTATTTTATTATAACCCATTTTTATAAGTCATAGGCCTCTCCATTAATCTTTATATAGTACTTTTATATTATAATTTATTTCATAGCTGGTTCCTCCCACCCTTCCTGTAAGGTAAATTTAAAAAATTGTTACTACTAAATAGTAGAGAGGTTGAGTGGCTTGTTCTGTGTCATGCTGAGAGCTAATTATATAGGCAGAATTTAAAGGTATAGGCTTTGCAGTTTTAGCAAAAGAATCATAGCAATACTAATAATAAATATCACATTTAAAAATCAAACCCTAATTTTTCTAAAACAAAATGTTGGTAATACTCTTGATTTTATTTCCTTTTTTGGCTCTGATTACTTAAAACTCAAATATAAATTTATTACTTATTATTTAAGACATTCAATAAGTGCCATAGGTAATGGATACCAAATTACATAAAACAAGATCCTTCCCCTCCAGATGATATGTCATGGCAAATGAGATAGATTTATAAAGAAGTACAATAAAGTGTTATGTGGTATAAGACAAGTTTGAATGGAGTGTAAAGATGGAGTGGTCAGATTTATCTGGCTGAGGAGTGTCAGACATCTCCAGGTTTTAGTCACACTCATTGAGATTATTTGTACGAGTTATGAGTGGTTACTGAAGAAATGTAAATACCTTACTCAGCAACTGCAGTGGTTTTCAACTGATTTGTCTTTGACTCAGCTTTCTAGTATTAGAATTTTGTCAGAACAAGCAAAGGAGTAAAAGCCTAAAACATTTTTTAAAATCCATAATTATAATGCTATCTATAATAGAGTATGATGGTATCTTCACATTTATAAAAATAGTTTGCTCTGTTTCTGTTCAGCATGATGTTGCTCCTTGAGAAGAAAATTTCATTTTCTGGTTGTGCTGTCTTGTCTGTTGTGCTGTCTCTTGTGATCTGTTTAGCCTGTTGATTATTTTTCTTAAGCACAAATATTGTTCATTTAATTTTCAAAATTCATAGTCTTCAAAAATCTTATAAAGACCTTTAGAATATGTAGATATCCAGCTTTCCCAACATCATTTATTAAAGAGACTATCATTTCCCAATTTTGTATTCTAGGCACAAATATTAGTCAACTGTGTATGTGTGGGTTTATTTTAGGACCCTCTATTCTATTGATATATGTGTCTGTTTTTATGCCAGCACAATACTGTTTTGATTACTATAGCTTTGTAATATAGCTTAAAGTCAGGAAGTATGATGTTTCCAGATTTATTCTTCTTTCTTGAAATTGCTTTGGCTATTGCAGGTCTTTTGTGGTTCCATATGAGTTTTAGGATTTCTTTTCTATTTCTCTGAAAAATGACATTGGAATTTTGATAGGGATTGATTGAATTTGTAAATTGCTTTGAATAGTTCAATATTTTAACAATATTAATTCTTCCAATACACGAATACAGGCTATCTTTCCATTGATTTATGTCTTCTTCAATTTATTTTATCAGTGTTTTATACTTTCAGTGTATAGATCTTTCATTCCCTTGGTTAAATTTATTCTTAAGTACTTTATTCTTTTCTTAACTTTTATTTTAAGTTCAGGGACACAAATGCAGATTTGTTACATAGGTAAACTTGTGTCATGGGGGTTTGTTGTACAGATTTTTTCATTGTCATTAAGCCTAGTACCCATTAGTTGTTTCTCCTGATCCTCTTCCTCGTCCTACCCTCCACCCTCCAAAAGGCCCCAGTGTTTGTTGTTCCCCTCTTTGTGTCCATGTGTTCTCATCGTTTAGCTTCCACTTATAAGTGAGAACATGTGGTATTTGGTTTTCTGTTCCTGTGTTATATTGCTAAGGATAATGGTCTCCAGCCTCATCCATGTCCCCACAAAGGACATGATCTCATTCTTTTTTATCAGGCTGTTGATTCTTGGTGCCAGGTTGCTATTTATCTGGGCTTCTGGGGCCTCTTGTTCACAATGAATATATCCACACATTACATGCTTATCTCAGAAAATGTTGTTTCTATTATATATCACATTAATATATTTGGGATTATTTTTAAGAATCAAATATGCCTAACATAACCTTACTAAAAATATACTAAAGGTAGCTATTTATGTTTCTTTTGATAGGAACATCTGTCACAGATTCTGGCACAGAGTGGGCTCTCAGAAGTACTTCTTGAATAAATAGGAGGCTGTCCCAGTAGGTGTGGCTGTCACTTGAGTATGAATGAACAGTTTTGTGTCAGAAAAATTATGTTTCTATTTGTAAAACAAAATATGTTTGGAAGAATTTATTGCATAATAATGTTTTGTGATATAATCGTTAATTTTATACTACAAGCATTTAAAATAATTGGAAATGCTGGTGTTTATTGAAGATCAACACAGTTGTTTTTATGAAGACAACTTGTGAGGTTTCCCGGTTCTCTCTTTTCATCCTCATTCAGTCCTCTACTTCTTTTGTGGGACCCTTTTCCTACCAGCGTTTTGTAGCTAAGCTGTCTTTTCCTACTTTTATTTAAGCATGTTTGGGGACATGTAAGGTTAAAGGTATTAGCAAATAAAGTTTTTTTTTTTCTTTTAGAAACTGATACTGTGTTTCAGAAGTTGAAATCTTTTATATGTAGCTCTGTTTTTACTTTTTTCCCACAATTTTGCTTTTGGTATCATGAATAAAATATATGTTATTTTCACTGCTTTATGGATGACTGAAAACAATTACTACAGAAAGTTGTAGGAGGAGATTATGAAGCAGCTTTAACCATTAGAACATGAATGATTATGCTCAGAGCTTTGCTAATTTGTGGAAAGAAAATAGTTAACCAACTACCCACGAATACAGAGCAATATTGCATCTGCTAAACTTTTTAAATATTATAATTCTTTTTTTCTTACTCAATGGTGATTGATTACATTTTTATTTTCCTTAAGAATCACTTATTTGCAACAGCTGTTTATCCTGATACCAGGTTATGTCAAAATGGTTGCTGACTTAAAAAGGTCTTGCCATACACTTTATTATACACCTAATGAGAACTGACATTACTACTGAGAAATAGGGCTCTCTACATCAAAACATCTTCTAGATTTGTGTTTGGATAGACCTGCTGAACTAATGCAACCTCACTGTGAACCAGGGCTAGTGTTTTACACTTGGAAATCATAAATCCTGACAGAGCAATGAAAATAAGTCTATAAAGAAAAAATTAAAAATAATAGCAGGGATAACTTATCATCATTCAGGAAGGTTTTATGATTAGTTTTTAATGTGGTCTTTCCTGTGGTCTGGCTCTAACGGTGAGATAAATTGACAGTTGGTGAGGGCCGTGAGTGCTATATTTTTCTCAGGTATTTGGGCTAGCTAGGTGCTATATTTTTCTCAGGTATTTGGGCTAGCTAGGCTCATTATAGCAGTAAGGTGAACAGTGGAAGGTGTGGTTTGTTTTCAGTGTATTTGGGATTTAAACAAGGCTACAGACACTTAACAACCCCTGACTAGCCCAGTCTGCAGGTTTCCTAAGCGATTTCCCAGAGGGGTGGTGTGGTTAATTCTTTCTGAACGAGATTTTCCCTCCCATGGTTACCTAATGTTAATAAAATGGTTCTAAAAGCTGTCTTATCTTAGTGTGAGCTAGAGAAGGTCAAGATGAAATGTGTGAGAAACCCTCCTACATAGTCACTAGTCATTTTCACCGAGGATTTTTCATGGCTCTGGATTCAACGTGTTGCAGCTGCCAAAATGCTGTATAAACAACAGGCTGTAGAAAAGATAAAAAAATAATATTTTCTTTGATGTCTTGAAAAGAGAGTTTTGTTTGTTTGTTTTCTTTGATCTTTCCTTTCCTTTCCCCTTCGCTTCCTTCCTTTCCTTCCTTTCCTTCCTTCTTCGTTCCTTCCTTCCTTCCTTCCTTTCTTTATTTCTTTCTTTCTTCTTTCTCTTCTTTCTTCTCTTTTCTTTCCTTTTTCCTTTCTTTCTTTCTTGCTTTCTCTTCTTTCTTCTTTCTTTCTTCTTTTCTTTCTTCTTTCTTTCTTTCTTTCCTGTTCCTTCCCTCCCTCCGCTCCCTCCTCCTCGGGCTCCCCCCTCTCTCGGTCTCTCTCCTTCGTTCTTTCCGTTCTTTCTTTCTTTCGTTTCTTGCTTTCTTGTCTTTCTTTCTTTCTCTCTTTCTTTCTTTCTTTCTCTCTTTCTTTCTTTCTTCTTTCTGTTTTTTGAGACGGAGTCTCACTCTTCTCGCGCCCAGGCAGGACTGCAATGGCGCGACCTCGGCTCACTGCAAGCTCCGCCTTCCGGGTTCAGGCCATTCTCCTGCCTCAGCCTCCTGAGTAGCTGGTAGTACAGGCGCCCGCCACCACGCCCGAATAATTTTTTTTTTTTTTTTTTGTATTTTTAGTAGAGACGGGGTTCCACTGTGTTAGCCAGGATGGTCTCAATCTGCTGACCTCGTGATCCGCGCATCTCGGCCTCCCAAAGGGCTGAGATTACAGGCATGAGTCACTGCGCCCGTTCTTTTTTTTCTTTTCTTTTTTTCCTTGTGGGGGGTAGAATTGTGGAGAGAGTAACACTTTTCCCTTAAATGTGTTATGCATGCGGAAAGAACAGTAGGTGTACTGATTATCTTGGGCTTTCAAATTAGAATGAGAGAAAAAATAACAATGAATCTTTTAGCTAATTTAGCTTTGATGAAAAGTGATATGTTTCTGTTTCGCTAGTGTCAATGAATACTTGGCATAAAAATCCCGTACTCATTCAATGTACACCTTGCCCTGAAGAGTAAAATGTTTCATCTTTTCCAAGTGAACAATAATGTAAATTAGGGAATAGGCAATTGATTTGTTGAAAATATAAAATCTATTCAATTCATTACAAATGCAGAGGAAGAAAACACAAGGTCCATTCAGCCATCTACAGTAGGTAGTTCTTTGTTTTAATAATTATTAAAGAATAATGGAAACGTTATGAGACTAATCTTTGTATCTTTGATGTGAGTTTTACAGAATTAGTCATGCATAATTGCTCATCTACCCCATAACATGAAGGAGATCGTGCTTTGGTCCTGAGAAGAAAGTCATATTAAGCATGCAACAGTGTTAGCTTCAATTCTTAGTGTAAGGAGAAGAAATCAGCATTAATGAATAGTCTTACTACAAATTTTACAAATTCTTCCTCAACGAAGAGACAGAGCCTTTGCTTTAATTATTAAGCATTGACTTTTAGCAAGAACATGCTTTTCATCCTGGAAATACTGTAGGAATTAATCAGTCAATGACTGAGTTATATGCCAGGAGAGTATGATGATTCCATGTATATAATGTTTCTTTCTGACATTATTTAAAAAGTTTATTTAGTGTTATATCTAAGAGATTTTGCATGTTCAACCCTTTTTTCTTTTCCACAATAGTGTGATAAGGACCTGCTCAACTTCCCTTTGCCTCGTATGTAGCCATTGTTTTATCTCAGGGCTTTTGGTAGATATTCATGGTAAAATATTAAAATAGTTAGAAAGCAAGTAGACAGTATAAATTCACTCTCAAGTACTACTGAGAAAAAAATCGAATATATACTCCCTTATTGAATAGAAAATTTTGGTGTGAATTCATTGCTTCAGCTACTTCTTACTATTCCCCTCCCTCTCCCGCCCTTCATCACACTGATTATCCCAGATCACTTACCATTGTATATCTTTATGCCTTTGCATATGCTTTTTTGTTTTTCCTTGCCAGGGAAAGTTCTCTATTTCAGGAAATCTCAAACAGGAGCTTTATCCTACTAAGTTTCTATGTGTCTATGTATTTCTTTACATTTTCTTTACAGGGCTTTTAAATTACATTGAAACCCAGATATGGTTCTCCTCTGATTTCTCCATCAAGCGTGAAACAACCCTGGGCACTCATTTTGCATTCTCCCAAGATAAAAATGCTCCACGAAGTGTCAGTGTGAAGTGTGGAACTTATTGAAAAAGCATAGTAGAATCCAAACGAAGAATTCTATACTACACATAACACAAATATTTCACCTCCAAATATCCTCTGGATATCCCCTTTCTGCTGCCAGTTACTCCCTCTTTCAGTCTTTCCCCAACTCCCAACAGTGTCTCTATTTCCTTCTGCATTCCTGTGCATATAGCTAGACCCCAGGTCTTCAAATCCTAGTTGTCAGCCCTGATTCTCAGAAGATTTATCAAAACACTTCCTAAACAAATGATTGGCTCTCCTTAAGATGATATCTTACTCCGGCTGGTAAGAAAAGGTTTTCCTGCATATTAATATCATGGTATAGGTGATTGCTGATGGTATATCTTTCTTTACTAGATCATGCACTGTTCAGTAGCAGAAAAATGTGACTGTTCTCTCCACCACACATTGTCCTACTACTGTGTACCCTGTCTCAGTAAATACCAGTCAGTTACCCAAGCTTGATTCTTGCATTCTTTCACTACTTCCCTGGTTCACATTCTAGTTGGCCACCAGGTTATACTTATTTTATCTTCAAAATTCTCTCTCTGAAATGCAAATCAAAACTACAATGAGATACCATCTCAAACCAGTGAGTTTGAGATGGCAGTTATTAAAAAGTTCAAACATAACAGATGCGAGATTGTGGAGAAAAGAAAACACTTATGCACTGTTGGTGGGAGTGTAAATTAGTTCAACCATTGTGGAAAGTAGTGTGGTGATTTCTCAAAGAGCTGAAAGCACAACTACCAATCCATCCAGTCATTCCATTATTGGGTATATACCCAGAGGAATATAAATTGTTCTATCATAAAGACACATGCATAGGTAGGTCTACTGTATCACTACTTACAATAGCAAAGACATGGAATCAACCTAAATGCCCATCGGTGATAGACTGGATTAAAAAAAAGTGGTAGATATACATTATGGAATATTATACAGTCACAAAAAAGAATGGGATCATGTCCTTTGCAGGCACATGGATGAAGCTGGAGGCCATCATCCTTAGTAAGCAGTGCAGGAACAGAAAACCAAATGCCGCATGGTCTCACTTATAAGTGGGAGCTAAATGATGAGAACACATGGATACAAAGAGGGGAACAAAAGACACTGGGGCCTACTTGAGGATGGAGGGTGGGAGGAGAGAGGGGATCAGAAAAAATAACTATTGAGTACTAAGCTTAGTACCTGGTGATGAAATAATCTGTACAACAAACACTTGTGGCACAAATTTATCTATATAACAAACCTGCACATGTACCCCTGAACCTAAAAGTTTAAAAGAAGATAAAATCCCCAAATTCTCTCTCCATCCCCATTGCTACTGCTCTAATTATGTCTTCATTAGATCATTGTAATAGGTTTCTATGGGACTTTCTGCCTCACATTGGCATTCCTCTCCACCACTTTGCCACCTACTATATTTTGCAAAAATCATGCCACCTGAGAGAAAGAGAGAGAAGATCCCACTGTGTTCAGAAAAAGTGTAGTCTCAAGATCTTTGCATAGTAATTCACAGCTGTGGCAATTCTAGACAGCTACCTCTTTTTCTAATCTTGGGCTACTCTCCTCCATACACCACCTGTTCTAGACACAAAGAAGCATTCATTCCAAGTTCCTTGTACCTGACATGTGTGCCAACACCTTCTTGACTTTGCTCATGCTGTTCTTTATGCCTAGGATATCCTTTTCCCCAAAGTCTTTACCTCACTAACTTTAGATCTTTCTTCAAAGCCCAGCACAAGTGTCAGCTTTGCTTTGAAGCCTGTATGTCCTGTCCCTTCCATTTAGAATTAATTGGATTTTCCTCTCCAAAAACTTGTATGGTACATTTCTTTACTACAATAGTTATCACACTGCATTATGCATTTAATTATTTGTGTAAGTTTCTTTCCCACCAGATAGGAGAACAGGAACCAGGATTTATTTATCTTAAAATTGCTTTTGCCACCTCAGAACCTAGTACATATTAATTGGTCATTCATTCATTCATTCGCAATATGGTTTAGACAGCAAAGGGGTTGAAATTACAATTTACAATTGCAACAGTGAAAAAGACTATTATGAGGGTGCATAGCAGGGAGATACGCTGCTATATCTATGTTGTTATGTCTATGCTGGGGGAGATTTAGTTGAGAAAAGTAAAGTATTATTTAAGATTAAAAAACGGTTGATGAAGGGTTAAATAAAACCAACAGGGTATCTGAGTGAAAAGCATTTCAGTTAGTGGGAGAAGCAGCACATACTCTGGAAGGATGGACCATGCTTTGTTTGAGACGTGAAAGAAGGTAAACATGCCTGACATGCAGAGAGTGAAAGGAGTACAGTGAGAGAGGTAATGGAGAGATGGGCAAGGGCCGTGAATGGTAATGACTTTTTAAAACACATAAAGGAAGCCCCACAAACCATTGAAAACTCCTTTCAGGGTTTTTGGCGAACAATGATATACTCAACCTTGTGTTTTAAAAAATACCATTCTGGCTGCAAAATAGCAGATTTGAGGGAGGCAAGAATAAAAGCAGGAACACCAGTCAAGATACAGTAGAGGGAGAAAATAGGAGATGTATTTTACGAGGCGAAAATGAACCAGGTTTGGTATTAAGTTGGGTCAGGGTGCAAGGAAGAGGTATTACAAATGATGCTAAAATATGTGGCATGTGCTACTTAATGAAGTGAGATATCCATTCAATGAGATGCAAAACATGAGAATAAAGTTATGGGTAGTAGTGATGGAGTAGACTGTGGCAGATTTTGAATTTAATGTTCTGAAGCCTCTTTTAAATATCCTGGTGGTGGTGTTAAACAGATAGTCAGAAAAGTGGCTGGAGCTTAAGATAAAATTTGGTAAAAGCTTGTAGGGTGATAATGAAAACCATCAGCATGAGTGAAATCACCTAAAGTGATTTTATATTTTAAAAGCAAAGATCCCAAGCCAACATTTAATGTTTTGGTGGCGAAGTTTGACTATACCAAGGAGACAGAGCAGGAATTGTCCAACTCATTGAACTTAGTTCAAAATCACAGAAGCTAAAGGAAGGGAGTGTTTGAAAAATAGGGGAAGGATAGGAGAGTAGCATCAAGGGTAAATATCAAGAAGACATGCAGCAGGGCACACACACACACACAAACTCTTGAATTTAATTACATGAAGATAATTGGATTGAGAGTGATTGTGAGAACATAAAATATAGATAGAAACTGTAGAACAGTCTTTTGAAATGTTTTGTTGTGAAGGGAGGAAAGAGATCAGTGGTTACTAGAAGTCATGTGAGGTCAATAAACGATTTTCCGCTTTTTTTGTGTGTGTATATTTATTGTATGGGAGAGAAATTTAGCCCATTTACTTGTGGATGGGAAGGAACTACTAAAGAGTAAGAGGTTAGAGGTTAACATACAAAAAAGAAGAAATACCTGATAGTCCAAAATCCTGAGAAATTTGATGGAAATGGGCGATGAAAACAGTGGTGGGATAGATTGAGTCTCAGTTTAATCATTTCAGAGGCTGAAAGACTTGATTCTCTTGGTTCAGCTGGGACTGATGATGGCACCAACAATTATGAGATCAGCTTATCCTTCCTGGGGTTTTGACAAGGCCAGTAGCTTGATACTTTCTATCTACACAACCCAGGCTGTTAGGGCTCCCGAACTTCACATGCACATTCTATGATGATAGAGTTCCCATCAGTTAAGGTTGACTAGGCTGCAAATGTATGATAAGTGTAAATGAACTTGGAATTTGCAAAGAGGTTCCCATATCATTTTATCTTAATCCACATTCTCACCTCATTTAAACACGTTATGTATATATAGCCAAAGAAGGTGAACTTATCCTAACTATGCATACTTGACAGACCCTTTCCATGCTTGATAGTGAAGTGTAACTTTGAGAAGTCTCTACCCTTAAGCAACACCAGATCTGGTAGCAATCTTCAGCCCACTTCTCACACTGCAGAAAGTCCAATAGGCTTCATTCTTTAGCAACACCAGATCTGGTAGCAATCTTCAGCCCACTTCTCACACTGCAGAAAGTCAAATAGGCTTCATTCTTTAGCAACACCAGATCTGGTAGCAATCTTCAGCCCACTTCTCACACTGCAGAAAGTCAAATAGGCTTCATTCTTTAGGTCCATCTCAACTTAAGCATCTCTTTATTTCAGTGTTTTACTTGTTCAATTCTTCAAGGGGATATTGTTTTGTGATGGGTAAAGAATGATCCAAAGTAAATATCACAAAAGTAATAATTATTTATTTTGAAAATTTGAAAATATGGGAAAGTATTAAGAAGTCAATGAAAATCTTACTCTAAAATTCACATATAACCATGATTTTATATATATA
>NW_016806320.1:15178-128051 GCF_001698545.2 Rhinopithecus bieti
ATATATATATATATATATATTTTCCTGTATTTTTCACCAGCCTTATGTATCTATTTTCTATTCCCTCTGTCTAAATATGTGGAGAGAGGAAAAAAATAGGAATTCTAATATACATACAATTTAGTTTTCACTTTTTTTCTCCTAATAAAAGTGCCTAATGGGCATATTCAAATGTATGCTTTTAAGACGGCATTTCAATGGCTGCAAAATGTTCCATCATTAGCATACAGCATCATTATTTAACCATCTTTGGACATTAAGGCTAATTTCAGAATTTATAATAATAATATAATAATTGGCATATTTACACAAAATAATTTATGCTTATTTCTCATAATTTCAGTGGGATAGATTCACAGAAGCATCACACCCTTATGAGCATTGAGTATTTCAGCATGCACGTATTCATTAGGTACTGCTATTTTTGTTTTTGTGTTTCTCAGGATTGATGGTTTTTTGCTTATATTTCTCAGAGTGTTAGCATTGACCACATTGATTTCATAAGCCTTTTTAAATTTTTAATTTTACTTTAAGTCCCAGGATACATGTGTAGAACGTGCAGGTTTGTTACACAGGTAAACATGTGCCATAGTGGTTTGCTGCACCTATCAACTTGTTACCTAGGTGTTAAGCCCCACATGCATTAGCTATTTGTCCTGATGCTCTCTCTCCCCCCAGCCCCACCCCGACAGGCCCCAGTGTGTGATGTTCCCCTCTGTGTGTCCATGTGTTCTCATTGTTCAGCTCCCACTCATGAGTAAGAACATACAGTGTTTGGTTTTCTGTTCCGGTGTTAGTTTGCTGAGGGTGATGGGTTCCAGCTCATAAGCCTGTTTATACAGTACTTTTTGCTGTTTGTTATGTCACAGCAATGTTGGCCAACTAATTTTTCTACCTTTTAAGTTTTAAAATATTTTCTGATATTCATATATTTCAAACAGCTGATTGATATTTATGTATTCAAATATTTGGCAAAATAAAGTGAAAGAAAAAAACAATTATTTCCCTTTACTTTGTTTTGCTAAATATTCTTTCTCTGTACAGTTATTAGAAAATATTCCCTTGATTTATTTTCAATTTTTATTGGAGTAAATTTTTTTATGTTGAACTCTTTTATTTATTTATTTTGTTTAAGACGTGATCTCTTATTTTCTGGGATTCCAAGTACAGTAAAATATTTCTAATGGCTCTGAGCATTAAGTCAACAAATCATATATCAAATCTTTGATTATATATCAGCTATTTTAGTCCACATGTAACCCTTACATTTTTCTCAAAATAGGAATGAAATGCAGAATTCAGCTTCTGAAGTGGTTTCAACAAGAAAAACCACTCATACCAAACCTTTCATGATTTATGTCAAATTTACTTAAAAATGATGTGGTCATTCATTGCTGTGTATAGAATCCATCATCTTTCTCTTTTCTCTGTACTATCTATATTCTTTCTTTTTCCTTTCTTCTTAGTCTACCTCCTTTCCTCCTCCAGTATTATCTTAAATTCCCCTCCTGAACTTTTTCATCTCTCATTACCCTAAGCATGCCTTCATTGTATCTATTTCTCAAATTATTTTTTCTAACAAATGCTGTGTTCTTCTTAAAACTAATCTCAGTAAACCAAATTTTCTCTCTGGTTTTAAAGTTTACTTTTATGAAAGTGATTCATGGAATTCCTTATAATTTACATACATCAAATATTGAGCAAAAACATTGAGAATTCTTTAGTTGAAACTTCCAGAGTCACTTTTTAGGCAAATTAGGTCAGCACCTCTGAGCTGTATTCCATCTAAAAGAAGTCCATCCCGGCCAGGCACGGTGGCTCATGCCTGTAATTCCAGCAATTTCAGAGGCGGAGGCAGACGGATCACCTGAGGTCAGGAATTCAAGACAAACCTGGTCAACATGGTGAAAGCCTGTCTCTACTAAAAATACAAAAATTAGCTGGGTGTGGTGGTGGGTGCCTGTAATCCCAGCTACTCAGGAGGCCAAGGTGGGAGAATCACTTGAACCCGGGAGGCAGAGGTTGCAGTGAGCCGAGATCGTTGCCATTGCACTCCTGCCTGGGTGAAAAGAGTGAGACTCCATCTCAAGAACAAAAAAGTAAACAAAAAAACCCCAAAAAACAAAACAAACAAACAAACAAAAAGTCCATCCCACAGCTGATGATTATGACAACTAAATAACCAAGACAAACCCTAAGTGTTCCTTGAACAAATATGTGTCTTCAAGTTCTACATAACGCTGAATCAGACCTACGGGAAATGAAGTTGTCCCACTGGAGGCAAGCACAAGGGCAATTTCTAAGCAGTCGTTATCTTCTGCACCTGTGCTTTTGCACTACATCGAACAGAAACCATTGCTCAACCTGGGAGTTTTGATTTAGCTTCAAATGCCACAAAGCAATGAAACACCAATTGTCTACTCTTCAGGAAGTTATTGCTCAGGAACCAGGCCTTTCACAAACATTCATGTGAACTGTCTATGCATAAAGCATATGTTTTAAAGGGGGGGAATTACATTGCTTTTCTCAAATGAAATGATTGCATTATGTTTGCCACACCAAGCGCTCACATTCTGAATTGTTCGTGTAAAAGCTTTGGCTTTCAAATGTAGCTGTTTGCATGGAAGTGATTCTGATATTTAAGTCTGTAAAGGTGTGTGGCACATGCCAATTTGCTGTTGTAACGGATCCAAAGTACTTACTTTGCTGGGTGTGGTGACCAAAGAAGCCACGGTTAAGAGAACAAGTTACTTTGCTGGATCATTCTGGAGAAAAGCATTCATGATTCTGGGACACTATTCAACGTTTCTCCAAGTGCTCCTAGTTCTAAATTAAATCCCTGCCATCCGGGCACAGCTCCTCTGTGTCACTTATTTACAGCATCTCAGATTGACAGACATTATTGTTTCTGTTATTTTAACCTCAGCTGAGTTTGAGGAATGTGCAGACAGAAACCTTATCGAACCTGTCACAATTGTGCCTCATCACCCTCAAACAAATAGTGAGTCTGAACGCAGAGAACAGATAAGTAAAGGCCTTCTGAAACACATTGCTGGAGGCCACTGGCCAAGAAGACTTGCCAAATTTCTCATTGCTTAACCTTCCACTCCATGTTCAACAAGAAAAACCCATCCTGTTAATGGTCTGACTTTGGAAGTTGCCTCAAACATTTCCATCCACATTTAACTAAAGGCATACGAGAGACACAAAAACATTTTCAAGAAACCTTTTTGTCTGCACTTAGGCATATAGAGTTTTCACTGCAACTATCCGTTTGCGAAGAATTGTACAACTGGTGTTAAACAAGGTCTTCCCACTATAGGGAGGAGGTGATGGGGCTGTGCTACTTTAAGTCTAGAGTGTCTATAAGTCAAGATTGCTGGGTTGATCCCTGCAAAGACAATTCATCTCTGGGTCACTGGCAGCAGTAGGAAAGTTTTGAGACCATCTGGCTTTTATTTTACAATTATATCTGATGTAGATTGACTGACTCACAATGTGAAGAAGGAGGAATTCTTCTCTGACCATTCAGAGGGCTGAGATGGCATCATCTGCAATCTCCGTGACTCCTCCACAGAGAGCCTCTCTCAGCAGTCTGCTCTTTTACCGGCTGAAAAGTGATTTTAGCTAAAAAAGAAAGGATGCCATGCTTGCCATGGGGGACTGTGGCCCAATGTGTGTTTCTTACTTTTAACTTAATTTGTTTTGTACTTTTTGCGGGTCTATGCATGCTTCAGGAATGTAGAGATGGCTTAACTGTGAGTGATATTTGTCATAATAAAGTGCTCTTTTTGAAGACCCTTTGATCACTTGTGTGGCTGCTACCAAAAACAAACTGAGACAAGGATGAATGCAAACAATACAGCTAATAATATCTCTGCCGAAGACTTCAGCACAGCTTTGTTCTTAACTCTTTCGGGTGTTATCTAACACAAATTGTAAGGAATTTATTTCCCTCTATTTCTCTTCCCTTTATTCTTTCCTTTTCATTCCCATTTCAGATGACCAGAATATTGTATTTTTCTGGTAATGTCTGAGAGCACTGGGAGAGACCTCAGGTTTTTAAACTACTCCAAGGAGCTAAGCCTGCCTTGTAGTGGTAGAAGGTAGAAGACAGCTGAGAAGCAAAGCCAGTGTGTACATTCAATATTCCCCTAAACCAGAAGGGCTTCTTCTCTCTCACGTCTGTATTAGGCTTTTGCTTGAAATTTGGTTGAAAACAAGCGAACAGAATCACAAAACTAGGCAACAGAAAGAACTAGCCATGTAAAAATCACTTGATCCCCAGACTGGGTAGTGGTGGTTGCAGGTGCCTGTATGTGTGTGCACAGTGATAATGACAGATAATGGGGTCCATCTCTGGATCCACAGAGTGGGGTCCACACTCCAGTGGGAGTAGTGCACGTATCAGTATTACCCAAGGAACCCAGTCATCTTGTACATCCTATCCTCCGATTGGCCTGTATCCCTACCAGTATGTGTTAGTTTGTGAGATGGACAGACAGAATAAGAACCAGAGACAGAATGAGAGTGTGTGGGAGGAGGGATAGGGAGTAGGGTGGGGTACAGAGGAAGCATGTGACTACAAAATAGTCAAAAGACTTGTAAGTATTCCACGGGGATTCCTATCTTCTATTTAGAGAGGGGGATTGAATAGAAGACTGGATTGCCCATGGTCCACGGAATGGGGCACTGGACTAGAAGACAGACATGGGCATGTATTTAAAGATTATTAAAATGGAATTATCCAGCAAAATGTGGGAAAAGCAATTTACTTGTGAAAAGAAATTACAGGAAAGGTACTCCGATTTTCCAACCACTCGGCAAAACACAATTGGAAATGGAAATCAGGAAGGTGGAAGAAGTTATGTGGAAATAAAACTTCTTCTCTAGATCATCCTCTTCCTGACTGGGTGGAGTGCTATATGAACAAGCAGTTTAGGGTGAATTGATATGAGAAATTCATGCATAACAAGTAAAATCAGCACTGGTCACCTTCGCTCAGGGTCTTCCTCTGTCTGAAGGACACATGCCCTGTTCTGTTGCCTCTTGGGTTGTTGGCATAATTTCCTGAAGTCACAATTAAAGTTCTTTATGTCTCTTTGAAGACAACAAAATAAGAAAGTTAGACTACAGTTATTGTTTCAAAATGTATAGCCAGGTGCAGTGGCTCATACGTGTAATCCCAGTGATTTTGGAGGACTGCATAAGGCCAGGAGTTAGAGACCAGCTTGGTCAACAGAGCAAGATCTTGTCTTAACCAAAAAGAAAGCAATTAGCTGGGCATGGTGGTATGCTCCTGTAGTCCTAGGTACTTGGGAGGTTGAGGCTGTTGGGTCAATTGATCCCAGGAGCTTGAGGTTGCAATGAGCTATGATCATGCCATTGGATTCCAGCTTGGGTGACAGAGCAAGACCCTGTCTCAAAAAAAAAAAAAAAAAAAAAAAAAAAAGTCACAGTCTCTTAGCAAATAGTGAAATTATTATTTTATTGGGTCTTGATTACCATTAAAAAAGAAATACAGTAGCATATACTAGAAAGGAATAGAGAACCTGGGTGTATCATATGTAGTAAGTATTGTTTCAAGAAATTTTTGTTTCTCATGTGTGTATGTGGTAATAATGAATTATGTGAAATGTATTTCTCACCATATCTTCAAAAATGCTTGAAAACCAGTGACTTTTGATTCACAAGCAACATCTCTGTTGTATATGGTAGAAAGAGGAAACTGCCCCAAAACTGTTGATGGATATTCAGAAGATTTCAATTCTAGTCATGGCTACACGACTAACTAGCTAAGTGACTGTCGATTCACTCTCCTCAAGTATAAAATCAGGACATTTAATTAGATAATAACCAAGACCCCTTCCAGTCTGAAGTTCAGACATAACCTTATCTTTAACTGTGTGGCTTACATGATGATGTGTGGAGAATTGTTCAGAGGTTGGGTGTGTGAAGCAGCCTTTGCTGTGCTCAAACTTGATTCTTTTACTTTTCTTAGCCAGAAGAGGAGAGCTACAGCCTCTATTTTATTTCAGTGGATGAACAGGAAGACTAACAATATTCCCTTTATAGGTTCTTTTAAAATCCCTACATTGAGAGCCCAAAGGCTTCCTATTGATTTTTTGTATCTGGCTAATAAAACTCTTGGTAGCCAGAACTCGATATGTTTTAGTGTTTTATTTTTTTTTTCACTTTATCCTCTCTGTTACTCTCTGAGATTGAATCAGTAGGCTACTGGTTTGCCCAATGTGTAATCTCAAGTCCCAAGGAACAAGGGCTCACAGGCACTAGACTTTCTGACTGTGGAATTTACTTTTCATTTTTATTCATAAAGCACTGTGAGCTCCGTTTTTAAAATTAAAGTGAAAACATAACTGTCTGGTAATGAATTTGAAATCTCTTAAGGAGAACATATTTTAATGCATCCTGCTAGTGTTGAAAAAATACATCTCTATATATTGAAAACATATCAAGTTCTTGCTTTTTAGGTTTGGTTTGTGATATTTAAAATGGTGGTCATTATATTTTGTCTCGAGATCAAGTCATTAGGATTTATTTTAATATTGCATGTCTGTTTTCTTTTTTAAAACAGTTACTTAGTCTTCAGAAATGGGGACTGGGTAAACAGCAGGAAGAAAAGATGATTAGCAGCAGGACAAGAAATATTGTGCCAAGTGCACTTTTAAAGATGCAGTGGGGAGGCAATCCTTTTGTCACCATTCAAATATTTCTTAAATTGAGTTTTTGTATGCTAATGGATATAAATCCTACTCCGTATCCCTTACTGAACTTCTACCATGCAAAATCTACAGTTGGAGAACACAGTTGGATTTCTACTCTTGAGAGAGCTTTATTTTGGAGAGGAGACCTATTTGTAAAGGTGGGATGGTTGGAATTTTATATATTTTGGCACTTTGTCTGATTCTCTTCCTTCATCCTGAAAGTTAACACAAGTGTCAAAAGTTATCAAATAAAAACATGAACCCAATACACCATGCACCTGCCATAACCAAGGAAATTCTACATTTAATGTTGAAGTGTTCAGAGGAAGAAAACACACCAGCTTGCTCTGTCACACATCATCCAATTATTTTTGCTTTCTTGCCCGACTCACACAATTCTTCCTTTAAATAAAAGTTATCCACTGCTCCATACTTAGCAATTTCCTATGCTAGCATTTGCGATATATTGTGGACACATAGATCACATGATCTGTGATGGCAGAGTTAAACACAGATCCATATTTTATTCCAATCAATACTTTGATTAATTCAATACAAAAATTTTTCAACTCTAGCCTACGAATTTGGCTCCAGAAATAATAATTTTAAAAAATGATGATAAGACCTTACTTTAGAATAACAGACTATTTATAGTGGGGAGGGGAACCCACATGCACAAAAACCAGCCTATCCTCCACTTTCTGCAGGTCTAGATTTTATCTTATGAATACTGTGTATTTATTTCTGTAACACTTTTCTGTGTTTTAATTCTATCAGTTAGTGCATGGGGACATTATTCCCAGTCACATACAAAAATCTTGAAACTCAGTCCTTTGCCTGATGAAAATAAAAAAAAAAATGGTATAGTTGGTGAATTTTCCACAAGTTCTACAACTACAAATAAAGAAAACCCCAATTACTTTCCAAACTACTGCTCCTTGCATTAGATTAGAAAACCACTAATAGCTTTTGAGCATGATTGTCTAATATTTTATTCAGGTCTTGCTTAGAAACACATTGAAATCATTACCTGACTTTTAAGAAAGAGGAGTTCTTTTTCCAATTAAAAATAAACCCACTGGCACACCCTAGCTCTTATTTCTTTTGCCTGAAAATGTTCATTTGACTTTCAGATGAGGGTATAAAGGAAATCAACCGAAGAAAGTGATGTTCCTAGAGGTAGCATTTTTCAAAGGTGGTGTGGGCAGTATTTAGCCACAAAATTATGCTCTTTGTTTTCATAGCATGACCAACAAAACAACTAGAAAATGCATACCACACATCACCTTCCATTCTATTTTATGTTTTCAGAGAACATTACCTTTCTTTGGAATACTAGCAAATAAAATACTAAAAATGACAATATAACAAAACATATAATGTTAAAATGAAAGTTCACAGATGTTACTTTTGGAAACTCTAAGCTAACCTAACACAATTTGTCACAAATCAGCACGTCTCTATGCAAGTGAACTGTGAGATCATAAAACCTGAATTGGTTGTAGAACTTTAGCATGGTAGTCAGTCCTTTGCAATTGGAAGATACAAAGGGTAAATTTTAGGTTTGAAATGTTGATCTTAGAAAAGATAAAGAAAAACAGATGAGGTAATGTATTTTGTGACACTTAATCGGACACTGGTGGAATTCCAAGCCTTTGCCTACATATACAACTTGTTAAAGGAGATTTCTTTTATTAATGATACATGACTTTGAATACGTGGTTTACTGGTTTACCTTTTTTCCCCCATTGAGTTGGATATTTTTGTGTAAAATACAAAGAATCAAAGAAATATGTGATACAAGTTATCTTGTCTATTACTTTGACCAAATAGGTAATTCACAATATGTATTTTGGAGATAATTTTGTAGTCTGGAATGATACACTCTTATTTTAGATTTAAGAGATGGGCACATGTGTCTTAGAAGATTGCGAGAGTGCTAAATACATATAAGGCCATTTTGGTGTGCAGGATTCGGCTTTGCTCCAGCAGACAGATGCTTTTGTAAGATCAATGACTATACTATGAAATTCTTGAGCTCATTTTCTATTTTCATATAGTATGGCTCACGTCTATGGCCTAAAGATATACTGCAATTTTGCGATCTCACTTTTGATGAAATAACACTGAAATAAGCCCTATTAAGTTTTGTTAAAAATTTTTTTGGAATCTTAATACAGTATTTCAAGATGACATTACAAGCATGTAAGAAATTTCAAATCAGCCCATCAATCACTGAACACATTTTAATGGCTTTTGAGCAAACATCAAAATAAAATTCATAACCAAGGAAATTTTCAGTGAATTTTATTTTGAACTTCTGATTATTTTAATAGTCAAACTAAAATGGAAGACATTTAAAAAATAAATAAATGCATAAATTCTCTGTGATCATAAATTGCTGAGTGAAGCTAACTTCTGAATAGATACTTAAATAAATATTTATGTTTTATATTATATTAGTTATATACATTTTAAAATATGTAGTCAGTTTTCTCCCCTGCAGGTTTCTTCCTTGATATAGAGTGCTATAAAAATATCATAAAATTTCTTCATAGCATTATTATATTTCATAAATTATTTTTTCTTTTTATCTTTTACTCCTAATTATATTCTATTAATTAATAATTTGAGTGCAGTGAGGTTGCCTTACTAATAACATTACTAATGTTAGTTGGGTTATTTACAAGATAATGTTAAGCTTGTTCACTTTCTTTACTTTTAAATCAATTGAAAATGTGTTAATAATTTATAAAATACAAGAACACCATAATATTATTCAACATATTATCTTTCTCCAAGTTTCAAGTGGTTTCATTACAGATCAGTGCATTTTTAAAATGCGCATTAATGAAATAATTAATGTTATTGAATTCTTCTTTTTCTCTCATAGTATGTGTTGTTTTATGGTCTGGCAGGAAAAGTGAATTATATAAAGAAAGGGTAGGGGAGAGGTGAGCTGTTTCATTATATAATGAATTCTCTGTCTTACGAAAATTGAACAGAAGTTTGATGACTTCCCAAGAACAATTTGGTAGAAAAGAGTGCTGATGAAGAAGAGAAGGCATGTGTCTAATCCCATCAATTCTAAATTTCTATGATCATTTTAAATTCTACAGTTCCTTCTGGGGTAATCTTTATCTCCTATTGATGGTCTATCAGAAAAGCTAACGACTCAGAATGAAAGGAAATAGGATGCTTTGGCATGCCACAGGTCAGTGCGGGGTTCTTTAAGGTGCACTAGCTTGTTTGGATGCTTTCATCTACAAGTCGTGAAATACTAGGAAAAATACGTGCACTGAAGTGAAAGGAAAATGTTAAGTATAGGAAGTCTATAGGTAGCCTTTTCCTGGTCAGTTTAGCACATCAAGAGCTCACCAAGATCCAGGCCCCTTCTGGCTTTCTGCTTTGTGATCTACAGTGCGTGATCACTCTGCCTTCCTGGTCAAAAGATGGCTTCAGCAGTTTCCAAGCCTCAGTCCTCAGGCTACCAGGTGTCAAAAATAGGAAGAAAGGTTGGAGGTTGGGATGGGATGGAGTAGGGGAGTGACAAAGCTTTTGTTCTAGCAGATATCTTTTATCTGGGAGAAAAATGCCTTTGGACTCCCTCCAGTAGACTTCCTCTTGGGTCAGTACTAGCTTCCAGGAAAAAAGAAAATTAAGTATATTAAAATTCTAGCATCTTTATTCTCAGAACTTTAGGGCTTTGATATTGAAGAAGAAAGGGCTGGAAACAGCTGTTGGGTGAGGGACAAAAGTTTCTTCAACAAATTACCAGAGTACTGCAGCTTTCACTGAATGGATTCTCAGCATTGATCTCTAATCAGTTCAAAAACTGCTTGCTTCCATCAATGGAGTTGAAAACATTCCTCCTTTTATTGTTGCCAAAGATACAGATCCAAGACCAGGAGCGTAGAGATTAAAGAGGCAACTGTCAGAGCAAACACACCAGAAGTAATCTTGGAGTAACTAATTGGTGATCTGATCTTTTGTTTATGTAGTTCCCAGATAAATAATGTCCCTGTCAGCGTCATGTTTCCATCTGTTGTGATCATTTCCCACTCATTTGTCAGCCTTTAGGTGATAGCAGTCCTCTCCGACTCGTAGATGCTGCTTCATGATTAGCCTCTCCATCTGAGATATGACTCCCCTCATCACTCTTCAAGTCTCTGCCCCTCCTTTTCCATTTTGCTTCCTCTCTGATATGGTTTGGCTCTGTGTCCCCACCCACATCTCATGTTGAATTGTGATCCCCAGTATTGGAGGAGGGGCCTGGTGGGAGGTGATTGGGGCTTGGGGAGGACTTCCTTCTTGCTGTTCTTGTGATGACAGTGAGTGAGTTCTCACGAGATCTGGTTGTTTAGAAGTGTGTAGCATTTCCTCCTTGGTTCTCTCTCCTGCCAGCTATGTGATGATGTGCTTGCTTCCCCTTCACCTTCCACCATGATTGTAAGTTTCCTGAGACCTCCCCAGAAGCCGAAGCCTGTACAGCCTGCAGAACTGTGAGCAGATAAGCCTCTTTTCTTTTCTCTCTCTCTCTTTTTTTTTTTTTTTTTTTTTTTTAGAGATGTGGTCTCGTCTTGTTGCCCAAGTTGAAGTGCGGTGGCACAATCTCAGCTCACTGCAGCCTCCGCCTCCCAGATTCAAGCAATTCTCCTGCCCCAGCCTCCCAAGTAGCTGGGACTACAGGGGCATGCTGCTATGCCCAGCTAATTTTTTTTGTATTTTAGTAGAGATAGGGTTTCACCATGTCACCCAGGCTGGCCGCGAACTCCTGACCTCAAGTGATCCACCTGCCTCAGCTTCCTAAAGTGCTAGGATTGCAGGCATGAGCCACTGTGCCCAGCCTAAGCCTCTTTTCTTTTCTTTTCTTTTCTTTTCTTTTCTTTTCTTTTCCTTTCCTTTCCTTTCCTTTCCTTTCCTTTCCTTTCCTTTCCTTTCCTTTCCTTTCCTTCCTTTCTTTTTTTTTTGGATAGAGTCTCACTCTGTCACCTAGGCTGGAGTACAGTGGCCCAGTCTGCTCACGGCAACCTCTGTCACCCAGGTTCAAGCGATTCTGCTGCCTCAGCATCTCAAGAAGCTGAAATTACAGGTGCATGCCACCACACCCGGCTAATTTTTTGTACTTTTAGTAGAGATAGGGTTTCACCACATTGGCCAGGCTGCTCTTGAACTCCTGATCTCAAGTGATCCACCTGCCTCAGCCTCCCAAAGTGTTGGAATTACAGGCATAAGCCACCATGCCCAGCCAAGCCTCTTTTCTATACAAGTTACCCAGTCTCAGGTATGTCTTTATAGCAGTGTGAGAACAGACTAATGCACTATCTCTGTGGAATAGTCAAAAATCAATATTCAAAAAACAGGAACCAGAGAGAATGAGAAAGAAGCAGTGGAAGGGCAAGAAGAGCATGAAGATTGGTTGTTGCTGGGATTATGGAGCCAGGGGCCAGGGCTTTTATCTTCCTTGCTTCCCAGGAGCATGAGACAGCTGAACACCTGGCGTGAATCAGGAGCACACTGGTGTCAACAGGTGAGGTGGGGCTGCCAGATGCCAACATATTAACTGGGACAAAAATAACAGGGAAATAAGAGAGGGGAAGAGAGTGCGATTACAGTTGGTGATAGCTGAGTAAGGTAGGGGCCTTATGTGACAGGAGACAAGCAAACTTGGTATGTTCCTAGGATTAGGAGAACTGATAAGCATAGGGAAGAAGTGCATGGGGACGGGCTGGCAAATTTAGGTGAGTGTAACAAATAGGGCTTCACTGTAGCTCACTGGGGTACGTGCTCTTATAACTGTTAAATGTGTTTTGGCAGATATTTAGGCAACCCTCCTCCTGACTTTTTCTGACTCACAGGGTTAGTCACCACCCACCAGGAAATAAGTTGTTAAAAAGACCCGTGCTCTTTAAAAGTTTTCCTGGACAAAGCACTGTGCAGCACCTGTATTTGACAATTGCCTCAGCAGGCTCTTCATTTACTACTTGAGCATGGTCCCTGTTCCTCTTTCTGGGCAGATTATGGGCATTTCTGGTGGAAGATCACAGAATAGGTTCTCTTCAGTTTGGTTGCAAAGCTGGCTCTCCTGTCCTGATATTTAGAACAAATAGCAGAATTTGGGAGCAGAGCCTCAGCTCTGTGCACAGTGCCTGATCAAGGAAAGAAATGTTCTGGAATTACAGTGTATGTTTGGGTTTTGAGAGAAACCATATGTGCTGGAATTTATGTTATTAAATCATATTACTGCTTATTACATCTGATGTTTACCAATCAAAATGAAACCATTTAAATATTTTAATAATCAGTACTGCCGTAACAGTGCATACTGGCTTAAAACCACTTCTGGATCCTCGCTCCGTGAATAGTAGTGTCATGATTATGGTCCCTTCAGTGCAAAACTAGGTCAGTGGCACCTCTTAGACAACATAATCTCTGTACTGATAAGTAATATCTTTCTGGATTTTTTTAATTGAAGTTCTGCTTTAAAAATAAATAATAGGATTTTTACTTTCCATGGCTGTTAAGAGAGGTTAGTTTCAGAGCAATATATCTCATTCACTAATAACTTTATAAAAGCTCTATATAGTTTTGGACACTTGTTGAAAAGAAACGATGCTGTGATGCTTTAACATCATGATAGGTTTTAATCTTTAATTTCATTGAATTTCATAATCTTTGTCTAAAGGTTGTTGTTATTTAACAACCAATAACAAATGTGACATTGTCTCATGACGTACACTACAATTTGTACAATTTGTATAAACATAAGCCCATGTTTGGTTTTGGAAAGATTTTGTACAAACATAAGCCAATGTTTGGTCTGGAAAGCCAATTTGTACAAACATAAAGCACCCACACAACTGTACTCCCATTCCAAAACATTCAGAACCTGAGGGAAGAGAATAAGGCACGGTGGAAAGAATACAATCTCGAACCACAGAGGGACCCTGTGACAATGTGATCTCTGCCACTTTCTTGCTCTGCGGATTGAGAGAGATTATTTCAATTCTCTTGGTGTTCACTTTCTTAATCCTTTCCTTATTCAATCTTTTTATTTACCTTGCTCAGGCAACACAAAAGAAGACCCATAAGCACCATGGGCAAATCATGGAAGAAGAACTGGAATGAATATCTAGTCCACTATCTAGCCAAAGACTTCAGTTGGAGAAAGGGAAGACAAGGGTTTAACTGGCAATTCAAAGGGAGGTGATCAGCCTCTGTTACAGAGTTAACTCCGTGTGAAAAGTAAGGAGGCCGTCATACTGCCCCCTTTGCCTCATTTACACAAATAAGTTTAGTTCACTTCTTTACACTGAAAGGTCTACTTCACTAAGGGGCATTTTGACTTTAAACTAGATGAAGGGATTTCTTATTCCTGATCTCTTTTTCTTGTGCTCTGCCTCTGCCGCTCTTTTGCTTCAGCTCGTTTTTTAGTCTGTTCTTTTCTCTCTTTGAAGGTTTCTTAGTAAAAGAGTGTTTGAATTTTAGCTATTTTCTCCTCCAACATGATCCGGCTATATTTTGTCCTCTGTCCAGGAGGCTTTAGACACTGTCTGTAACCACTGCTGCTCCCAACACAGCTCCACGGCCACCACTAAGAAAGTCAGGAGGCACAGCAGCAGAATTGGCCCTCCAAAAGCAACAACAGAAATGCATTTCCATACCTAGAGTCTTTACTCTTTATCTAAGATTATTCTAATTTTTGAATGGTTTATATTTCAAACAGTAATATTGTATTTCTTAGTTCATGTGTACGTGTGTGTGTTTAGTGTATACTCTGTCAGAAAAATCAGCTAACACTAAGTCATGATGGAATGTGCAAAAAGGGATAATGATCATGGAAATGGCATTGTTTCAAACTGTGTTATGATCCTTGCCTTTCTACATCCTTTGCAAAGGCAGGGAGGGCTGCACTCTCACAGAGCCATCTGTATGCATCTGTGTGGGAGTGTGTGTAAGTGTGAGGGTGGCAGAGGTTGGGCATGAGTATACACAGAAGCAAGGTGCAAAATAGCTTGAGCTCGGTTCAAGAAAACTTGGGATAGTTCTAGTTTAAACTATAAAACGTCAAGAGTCCAGAAACCACCTTCAACTTTGAATATGCTCTCACTACAAAGAAGAAAAAGAAATGAGATCAAATGTCATATATAGCTCAGATCTCATTTCCAAAAATCACATCTCATAATTTTTTGTTTTCATTTTCCTGAATGTATACAGTGTATTTGGCTCTTTTTTAAGTACTAATGGCTTTTTAAAGAGTTGCTTATATTATCTTTGAAACCCCACTTAGCTGAAGGGTATAATGCAGAAGGAATCTGTTGTGCTTTGGGTTGCTGACATCGGGGAAGCAAGGTTTTTAAAATGGAGTATTTATTAAAAAAGCAAAAACAAAACCTTTGAGGTCCTTTTATGTGTCTTGGCCTTTTACTGACTAGCACCCATGTTTTGTGTTTCTGATGCATATTACCTGTCATGAATAACAGATGTTGGGAGACTATTGCAGCCGTGGAGAGTAACTGACATTGGGATAGCCCACTCACCATAAACAGCTATCAAACTGGGCACAATATATGAGACAACTGTTTAGACATTTGACAAGAAGCAACACAGGGCTGTGGTCTTAGAAAGGAAACACACAGAGTAAGCTCAGCGATCACCATGACTTTCTCTGCCTGGATGCAGTTTCCAGTTTGCAAAGCAGGAAGGTGGATCCCAAACAGAGCTTGATGGTCTTGCTGAATTTAGGAGGCGGAGATTGTAGTACAGGGTTGTTGGGTGGATTGGAATTTTTAAGGCCAAAGACCACAGAGAAATGAACTATGCAAAAATGAAATCTTCCTAGAAATTGTTTTAAGCTTTTGCTAAATATTAAACTGTAAGTGTACAAGGAAAGAGGCAACGAGGCTAGGGAACTTTGAAAGTAAATATAGATTCTAGAGGATGCACATTTCTAAAGAGGTGGGGTCATGACAAGTTGAAGTTTTGCTAAACACAACAGACATTCAGTTTAGTTCCTAGAAGTTACATATTGGGAATAGGGCTACCTTAGACTTAGAATAAGAAATAATATGAACCTCTTTTAGCAATCAAGTTGATACACTATTAAATAAATTCCCTGCCTCAATAACACTCAATTCGCTCTAAATAAAGATTTAAAAACAATTCTGACTCTCAACAACATAGTGCCTACAATGTTTAGCATACAATAAAATATTACTGAGTGGCATAGAAACAAGAAATTGGGTGATCCGTAACCAGGGGGAAATAAAATATAATATAGACAGATACAGAGACAAAACGTGTTGGAATTAGCAAAGAATTTAAAATAACAATTTAAATTATGTTTAGGAATTTAAAGGAAAGGATGAACATGATAAGTAGATAGATGGAAAATTCCAACAGAGAAATAAAACTTTAAGAAATGGAAATTCTAGAACTGAAAATGCAATAACTGAAATGAAAATTGATAATTTATTCCTCATCAATATTAAAATTTTGCTCATCAAAACCTAAATGGAAGAAAGTATTTGTGCATATATATCTGATTATGGACTTATGCCAGATTATGTAAAGAACTTTCGTAAATCAGTTTTAAAACCCCAAACAACACTATTTTAATAAATGGACAGAAGTCTTGAATAGGTACTTACAAAGGGAGACAAATGTCACATAAAAACATGTTCAACATCACTAGTCATTAGGCTTATGAGAATTGAAACTACAATGAGATATTAGTACATACTTACATAAATTTTAAAATGCTGAAAAAAATGATATGTTGATATTGACATGTATCTATAGCAACCAGAAACCTCATATGTTGGAAGAAGTGCAAAACTGATACATCTAATTTGGAGCTCCATTTGGCAGATCTTTTAAAGTTACAATTACCTACCCTATGATTCAGCAATTCTACTCCTAAGTATTTATCCAACAAAAATAAAAATATACATTGAAAAATACTTGCTCAATAATGTTCACAGAAGTTTCATTTATAATAACCTGAAATTAGAAACAATTCAAATGTTCGCTGATGAGTGAATGCCTAATCGATTTGAATAGAGGCAATGAAATATTACTCAGAAGTGAAATAAAAGAACTACTGTACATGTAAACACACGAATTACTTTGAAAACCATTATGCTGAATGACAGAAGTCAATCACAAAAGTGTCTATTTCCACGTTTTAGTGTAATTTTAGAGAAGACAAAACTGATCTATGATATGAGAAATCAGAACAGTGGTTGCTTCTTGTGGAAAGAGGGTTGACAGGGGAACACAATGAGTGGATAGGAGTTTCTGGGATGATAGAAATGTTCCTTATTATAATAGATTTGTGAGTTACACAAGTGAGTGTATCCACTGTTCAAAACGCATCAAATTGTCACATAGGTCTGTGTGCATTTTATTGTATGAAAATTATACCTCAATTTAAGATTGAGGTACATGTGGCATCATTCAATTATTTTTATTTTCTTTGTGATTTCAGATAAACTTTGCAGTTGTCTATTTGTGCCTATAGTTTGAAATCTGTAAGCTAAATAGGATATTTTAATTTTTTTAAGTTTCTCTTAACAATATGTCAGTCTACAAATGATTTATTTCAAGTCTTGGGTATGTCTAATAGAGACACAAACACATTTTTCTAGCCCACCTAATTATAAGATAGTAAACAGCTGTCTCACAACATAAATGTAGATGACAATGTATTATTGCTCTAGCATAAGCTCAAAGAAAATAGTCTTACATGCTAGAAAATGGTCAGGATCTAGTGGGCTGCATTAGAAAATGTGCACTCACATATATAGTCACTCAACAAAAGCGCTACAAAATTGCCAAGGGTCACACTTCTGGCATTTTCATTTCCGATCACTTTAGCAATTTTTACCCATGACTTCTGTTTCAACAAATGCTCCCGCCCTTTTCTTGGATGGGGACAAGGGGTACAGTCTTAAAAGACAAATCTGACCTAAGAATTTTGCCAGAGAGGAGAGAAGAGAAAGAAACTAAGAAAGACACTGTTAATAATTTTTTTTTTTTAAGTATACAGTAAAAGGACAAAACAACAACAACAACAACAACAAAGAATCAAAAGTACAGGTTGGTGCTACAAGGCAGGCATGGCTGACACCTAACCCCTGCCATGCCATGGCAAACTATACAAATGTGTCTCATTGCTGCACCATTTCTGGGGATAGTAGTTTTTGCCCACTCTTTAGTCTCCAAGTGTTTCCATTATAGCTCCCTATTTTTAGGAGTTAATAGCTAGGCTATAATAATTTGCTTCAGGCTGGCATACCAGGTCTCAGTCAGGGAGTACATTTACAGTAATAGAATATAGTCTATTTCAGATGCTTTTACTGTGTATGTGTGTGTGTCTGTGTGTGTTTGCATGCTCATGTAATCTAAAAATGTTTGCTGTTGCAAAAACTTAAATTTGATAACAGATTGACTTCTAATGTGATGTAGTCAGTTTTGTCTACCCCAAATACTAGAAAAAAATCACGTCACTGAAAATGTCTTTTGGAGAAGAAATGTGTTAATTCACATTCATTTCCATGAGCTCCAGTACCTAGTGGGTGTTTAATAAGTGTTCACTGACAAGAGTAAAAACAACAATTCTATTTATTGCACATGGTATTGTCTTCACCAGCCCTTTATAAGTGTGCTTCTGTAAATGTGATTTACTTTTAAAAAGAATAAGTTAAAATAACTGTAATATCCTAAACAATGTTTATGGTGTACCTAACATCTCTTGAATGTTAATCTCAGGAAATAGAATTTCATGAGTTTCATGGAGTCTGTTTTAAGGGACCTGCCTATTTGGGAAAGTCAGCTACTTGTCTATATATTTTTAAAGGTATTTTATTGAGTACTGATTACTTTTGGAACTCAATGACATGCAGTAAACCGCATTGTCATCAAACGCTGATCCTATATGGGAATGGTTGTGTAACCTTATGTGTAAGCATGTGATGTTCAAGAATCAAACCTTAGACTCATTTTCTCCTTATGGTTTGAGGAAGGGGAGTGAAACACAATGGTTAGAGGAGAAAGTCCTACTGTAGCTGAATGAGAATCCAAGCTACTTGGCAGTGCCTGCTTTATGCAAGGGGCTCGTTGTACATTATCCTTAAACATAAAAACTGTGCACTGTAATGTAATTTTCTGCATGTGGTAGAAAGGGAAACTGGAATTTCAGACAGATAAATGACTTACCCAGGATCAAACATCTAGTAAAGGAATTTTAACTGGTCATCAGAGAAAATCATGCATAATTGGTGAAATAAGAAATTATTTCTTTTATGCAATACATGTTCAGAGAAATGAATTTGAAAATACATTTTTTTTTCTGAAAATTGGGCCATAACACAGGAGACAGATCAAGGCCTATCTTCTGCCTAAGAGCCTCTTTATTTTCATTTATCCAAAATCCAGAGAAGGATACATCAGAGACTTCAGGCAGGATCATTTCTCTGGTTCAGGACATGCATGACCTACATGTCGTCAAATACAGTTGATGCTTTTGGGTTCTCATCTTGTCAGCACTGTTGCACACAGTTGATTATTCCCTTCTTGAAACACTTTTTCCTTTGGCTGGAATGATGCAACACTAAGCTGGTTCTCCGTTAATTCCTCCTCAGTCTTCTCTTGTTTGTTCATCCACCTCCTTCATATGACTTTCTCAAAATATTCTTCTCTTATCGCTTTCATTCTCCCCACTGATGTCCCCTGCCTCATCTTCCAACATGTGCCATTTCTCCCTCAGAGCTTCTTCATTCATGCTGGACTTCTCTCATTTTCTCTGCATGCCAAGCTCTTTCTGTAAGGCATTCACTCATTTTTTTCCATTTATCTGAAACTCTTCCTTTTCCTCTGGATTGTGTGGAATTCAGCACTAGTTATTTACATATAATTTTTTGCCGTGTCTCTAGATAGTGATACTATTATCTTCCTTTAATTCACTAAATTTCTTTAAATCAATCATTCTTTTACTAAAATAATATACTAGAAAAGAAATCTAATATCATTGCAGTAACTGTAAAATAAAATCATGATTATTTGCCATAATTAAGAGAAAGTTATTAAAAACAAATACACTAAAATACACTGTATAATAATAATTTATATCATTTATGCTTAATTGCATTTTGGGTATAATGGCCTGGTTCACCTCTCTCTCTCTGTCTCTCTCTCTCTCTTTTTTTATTAGTGTTAACTCATAAGAAAACCTTGCTTAGCCATTTCTTCCCTAGATGAAATCATGCTACCTATGATATATTTTAATAACATCACATTTTTTCCTCCTCTATAGAACTTGTTATCAGTGAAATAATTAATCGTGTAGTAAGTTGTTTGATATCTTTCTCTTTTAGAATGTAAGATTCATGTATACATCTGACAATCACAGCTGTATGTCCACAGCCTCAGTGAACATTTTTTGTAGGGAACACTTGATATCTATATGCATATTTATTGATGGAATAAAATAATGCATTAATTTTTATATTAAAACCATATTTAGTAGGAGTTATCATGGTTTTATTTCTTACCATATGCCAAGAACTGAGGCTGCAAATATATACAAGACACAGTGTTCAAGTTGCCTATGCCTAGAGTGCAGGGCTTGGCTATAAATAAACAATTACAGTATAACATCATGAGCACTATAATTGAGGTAAGAACAGTGTTCTGTGGTGGCGTGAAGCAAGACTAAGCTTGCTTGGGCAGTAAGGAGGCACCTCATATGGTAACCTCTGAGCTGTGTCTTAAAGCTGAGAAGTGTCCTGGGCACAGAGGCAGTGAAAGAGAATTCCAGGCAAGGCGGTGGATGAACCTCGAGGCTGCTGAGGAGTTTTATGCTGTTGGATCAGAGTACACATGGAGTGAAGTAGCAAGAAATACATTTGCCAAAGTAAGCTGGAGTATGCTTATGAAGGGCTTTATATCCTGAGCTATCAAATATAGACTTGAGTCTATTGGAAACAATGAAACATTCAAATATTTAAGCAGGGGATGACATGAATAGATTTATTTTTTGGACAATAACTTGGCATTGTGAAGGCTTAAGTGAGTGGGAAGTGCCTGGAAGCATGAGATAAAGATAGTGTGGGCTTTGGTGTGGGCTGTGAGTGGGGACCTAGTGTCCTTCTTGTATTTTAAATTTGTGTTCTCCTCCCTTTGTGTGAAAATGAGATTCTCTTTTTAAGGGCTACATCCACTATCTAAAGTATCTATCAGAAAGAAAGAACAGGTTGACTTACGGGGAGGTATTTTCAAAGGAAGAAAGAAAGGACTTTATGATGACTTTAGGAAGAGCTGCAACTCCTAATTTATTGCCCGTTTCCTCTCCAGGTCCTTTTGAAATGTATCTACAATCTTCAATTGGAACTTCTAAAAAGCTTCATTTCCTATTTTATATACTCAATTTATTGAAATGTGTTATCTGTATTTTACCATTAAAAGGAGAGAGGATTAGATGATAGGTCTTATGATTTGTCATTTTCTGAGCAACAATGTAGAGTTGCCAAATTTGACATTTATTGTACCACACTGGATACTCTGAGGGTGGTGAGGTATAATATTGTCAAAATGAAAGAGCTCGTGTTATGGACTAATTGTGTGCCATCAAATTGCATGTGAGAGTCCTAAACCATAATGTGATTATATTTGTAGATAGGGCTTTTAAAGAGGTAATTAAGCTTAAGTGAATTCATAAGGATGGGGCTCTAATCCATTGTGACTGACATCTTCATAAGAAATGAAGGAGACACCAGGGAGGAATGCACACAGAAATAATGTGATGTGAGGACACAGCAAGAGGGTGGCCCATCTGCAAGCCAAAAAGAGAGATCTCAGGAGAAGTCTAACCTGCTGACACTTTGTTCTTGGACTTCCAGCCTCTAAAAGAATGAGAAAATAAATTTCTGTTGTTTGAGCCACCCAGTCTGTGGTATTTTGTTATCGTGGCCCTAGCAAACTGATACTGCTTGTTTATGGCTTTTCAATAAAACAGTCAAACAAAATAAGAATATTGAGAGAGAGTGCACATGAGAAGTGGGGTGGAGGGATGGGAGGGCCAAGGTGATACACTTTCAGCAATTCAAATGACACTAATTAGGAAATTATGAAACTGAATGGAAGAAAACAGAGACAAAATGTCCATTATTTTATTTAAATGGTTAGCGTAGTTGACCATTATTCTTCTTTACTAAAACAAGCCTTTCTTCAAGGCAATTGTTAAACTAGTTTGAAATATCTCTTTACAGCATTAATTGAAAATATGAATACATTTCTTAAAGTATATTTCATCATTTAGAATGCCCATCAGTGAAGTGAAAATGCCTCATTTTCATTTCTCATTAAGTTCCCTTCTCACATGTTCAAAAAATTATAGCTAATAACAACCTCGTAACCTCCAAAAAAAACCATTTCATAAAAAAGAAAGATTTATTGTTCTGTATGGCCTTCTCCAGTGAGAGAATAATTCTTTTCTTTCTTTTAATTGTTAATGTGAATTATAACAGACTTACAGAAAAGTGCATAAATATAATTGTACAATTTCACAAAGCATTATAAAGTGAACATTGTGAAATCAGATCAAGAAATATAACATTCCCCTCACTCCAGAAGCAACTGAACACCCTCCTGATCACAATCCCCTTCTCCCCTTCCTGGAAATAGTATTATCCAGATTTATATGGTAATTCCTTCCTTGTTTTTCTTTACAGTTTTACTGCCTAGTATGTAATCTTAAATAATGTGGTTTAGTTCAACCTGTTCTTGAGTTTTTATGAAATGAATTATGCTTGTAGGAATTATTTCCATTGTTGGTGTAGCTACAGATTGTGCATTTTCATTATTGTATGGTATTCCATCTAATAAACCTCAGTTTATCTGTTCATCTTATTATTGATGGCAGTTTTATTTATTTTTAGTATAAAGCCAAATAGAACAATGTTGTTATAAGCAATCTTTTGTAGGTATCCAGGTGCACATGTCTTAGTTTTCTAGGGTATAAGCCTAGAATTTGAATTTCTGGGTCAATTTCCAGCTTTTCTGGATAATCCAAAGTGTTTCTGAAAGTGATTGTTCTAATCTACAATCCCAACAGCATGAAAGAGGAACTCATCCCTTCACTTCTTAGCCAATGTTATTGTTAGTTTTCCCCCCTAAATCTGGTGAGTATGTAGTATTTTCTCTCTCTCTCTCTTTTTTTTTATATTTTGCTGCTTATAAATAAGTTCGAGCACTTTTTCATGTTGGTTGTCCATTTGCATTTTATCTTCTTTGAAGAGCCTGTTGGAGTCATTGGCCCATTTTTCTATTGAGTTTTCAGGCTTTTTATTGTTGATTATGGAAGTTTTAATATACTCTGCATATAAGTTCATTACTGATTTTAGGTGTTGGCTCTCACTGGGTCATTATTACAGAAATTGGAAATTGTTTCCAAATCTTGGGTATCATGAATACTGCTACAATAAACATGGGTGTGCACATATTTCTTTGATATACTGATTTCCCTTCTTTTGAGTATATAGCTAGGTGTGGGGTTACTGGATCATATGGTAGTTCTTTTTTTTAAAGACGGTATCTTGCTCTGTCTTGCCCATGCTGTAGTGCAATCTTGGCTCACTGCAACCTCTGCCTCCTGGGTTCAACCAATTCTCGTGCCTCAGCCTCCTGAGTAGCTAGGATTACAGGTGTGCCCCCCCCTCCCGGTTTTTTTTTTTTTTTTTTTTTTTTTGGGTAGAGACAGGGTTTTACTATGTTTGCCAAACTGGTCTCAAACTCCTCACCTCAAATAATCCTCCTGCCTCAGCCTCCCAAAGTGCTAAGATTACGGGTGGGAACCACCGTGCCCGGCCCTGGTAGTTCTATTTTTAGATTTCTGAGGAACCTTCATACTTTTCTCCACAGTGGCTGTACTAATTTACATTCCCAGCAGTGTATGAGGGTTCCCTTTTCCCTATATCCTCGTCAGCATTCATTGTTGTCTAAAAGTCATGAGAAATGGGATGAGTTGATATCTCATTGTAGCCTTGATTTGCATTTCTCTGATGATCAATGATATTGAGCACCTTTTCATATACTTGTTTACCATGTGTATGTCTTCTTTTGAGAAATTTCTATTCAGATCCTTTGTCCATTTTTTATTGGATTATTATATTTTCTTTTACCTATTGAATTGTTTGCATTCCTTCTATATTGTGGTTATTAATCCCCTGGGTTTTCTCTTCACTTTGTTGATTTTTTCCTTTGCTGTGTGGAAGCTTTTTAACTTGATGTGATCCCATTTGTCCAATTTTGCTTTGGTTGCCTGTACTTTTTGGTGTATTACTCAATAATTCATTGCCTAGACCGATGTCCTTAAAGTTTCCCCAGTGAAATGGTGACTTTAAAAAATGTATTTTCTAAGTGTTTGATACTGGCATATAAATATAACTGATTTTTTTCTGCAACCTTGCTACAAAATACTTCTAATTAATCTGTAGATTCTGTTAGATTTTCTACAAATGAAATTATGTTAACTGAGAATAATGACAATCTTAATTTTCCTTTCCTAATCATTATACCTTTCATTTCTCTTTCTTGCCTTTCAGTGCTATCAAGGCCTTTCAGTACAGGATTGAAGTGAACTGATGATATTTGACATCCTTGACTTCAAAGGAAAGCTTTGAAAATCTCACCATTAGATAAGATGCTTGCAGTGGATTTTTTTAAATTTGTAATTAGCCTTTATCAGATTGAGGAAGCTCCATTCTAGTTCTAGTTTGCCACGAGTTTTTATTTTTAACTTTTATTATGAATGGGTTTTAAAACTCATCAAATGCTTCTTATGTGTCAATGAGGTGATATCTATTTTTTATTTTATTCTTAATACGACCAATTGCATTGCCTTTCTAATGTTAAGCTAACATGAATTTTTAGTATAAACCAACTTGCTTATGATGAAGCTTTTTACTTTTGGGGCCTATGTTCATAATGCGATTGAACTGTGTGTTTCCCTTGTCATACTCTCTTTATTGGTTTTTGGTATCAAGAAAATCCAGTCTGATATCATGTATTAGAGTTTATCTTTTTTTATCGTTCTCTGGAAATATGTAGGATTGATATTAATTTTTCCTTGATCCTGTTAGTAAAGATATTTGAACCTAAACATTATTTTGGAGGAAGTTTTATATTGCTGTTTCAGTTTCTTTACGTTTATCTCAGATTTTTTATTATATCTTTTGTCAAATTTTTAAGTGGCAGTTTTCTAGAAATTTTCTGGACAGTTTCTTCTGAATTTCTCAATTTACTGAAATAAAGTTATTACATACAGTTATTATCTTTGTAATATCTATAGAATCTCCTCTATTTTATTCCTGAGTTAATTTTCTCTTCTTCATTATTCTCTTGAAAATTAATATATATAAATGTTACTAGTCTCCCAATTTTGGCTTTGTCTTCTCTATTATATTTAATTGTTTATTTCATCATCATTCATCAATGCTCTTTTTCTTTAATGTTCCTTCTTTCTACTTCTTTTTTGCTGTTCTTTTTGTAAGTTCTCAAGACAGATGCTTAAATCATTACTTTTAAGCCATTTTTTTCTTTTGAGTGTGTGCTTCTAAGTCTATACATTTTATATGCTGTACTTTTAAAATTTTAATATGTAGTATTTTCATTATCATTCAGTTTAGTATACTTTCTTTTTTCTCTCATGATTTCCCTTTGATATGTGTTTTTACAATATCCAAACATATAGTGATTTTTCTAGGTGTATTTTGATTATTAATAGTTGTTAAAATACCTTTTATTTATTTGTACTTGCTTTATGGCATAGGATATTGTCCAATTTTATATTTTTGCATTTGGGTGCTATAATATTTATTTAATCTTTTTTCTCTCTATCTTTCTTAAATTTATATATACAAACTACCACTGACTATACATTTGGGTTCTTCTTATAATTTTATTATTTTATAAAATTATGCATTTTGAGATCATGTAATTGAGTGGATGTGTATTTTAAACTGTTAAACTTTCTTGGTTATTCTTTTATCATTATTAATTTATTTATATTTAATGTGGTAACTGATATTTTTGTCATAAGTTCTAATTCACTATCTTTTAAATTCTTAAATATATTGTTTTATATAGTTAATACTTATTTAGGGCTGCCTACAAATTTACCACTTTATTTATTCTTCATTTCTTCTTTCATCTCAACCTTCTTTTGTGGCAGCAATTTTGTTTGGCATGAAGAAAATGCCTTATTTACCTTTAGGGAGAAATGTAATAATCTAGTCTTGCATAGATTAATCTGGAGAATAGCTTGAACCCAGGAGGCGGAGGTTGCAGTGAGCTGAGATTGTGCCATTGTACTCCAGCCTGGGTGACAGAACTAGATTCTGTTTCAAAAAAAAAAAAAAAGTCTGGATCTCAGTGAAGCCCTGGAATGAACATAAAAATTGAGGTATCATTGGCTTAGGTGTTTTCAAAGTTCTGAAAAATGGATGAGATCACCTCAGATGAAAGTATGGCAAGAGAATATAAAGAGCTATGACTGAGTCCTGAAGAATTTCAAGATCTAAATGTTGTGTGCAAGAGGCAGATAGCCCAGGGAGAGAGAGGAAATTTGTGGTGTTACAGAAGACAAAGGACCCAAAACTTCCGTAAAGAAGGACAAATTTTTTCCCAGGTAGGAGGAGTGTTTGCCAATTTCATTTTACGAATGGGAAGACACAGCCGCTGATTTCTTGACCAGCTTAGCCTTAAATCACATAATGAGGTTTACCATGATCTTCAGAATTGTTAAAACTGTGTTCAGATGATTTGGCTACTACTGGCCTTACTGAGGATATTTAAGTCATTAAGACATTTTGAAGGACAAAACTTGATGACTTTTGGATTCCACTTCAGGATAAAATAAGCCATGATAGATTGAACCAAGTAATAAAATAGTAATCACAAGTCTATTCTGAAACTGCTTGAAAAAATAACAGACTTCTCTTTCAGTTTTTCTCTACTGAAGTCAGTAGGAACATCACTTTGGATTACGTGATGCTAAAAAGAAAAGGTGAATTTGTTTCAGATTTGTCCATGGTCTTGTTGATGATAGTTGGATCAACTTTAGTGATAGTTTTCTTTAAATTAATATTGTCAGGAATATACCACATTTTAACTGAAATATAAACTGCTTGAAGGCTGATTGTGGTTAAGTAGTGAGGATCTTCTATTAGGCTTTTATGAAACCTCACCACTGATCAAGAATGCCAATGCTTGGGGGGGAAAATGTCTGTTGTCGGTCAGAGCTTTAATTAAAAACTATACTTTGTTTTCAATCCAATTTTGGAAAGAATACAGGAGAAAAAGGAAGATGTAAATTTTACAATGCTTTGGCAATGTATCCAATTCTCAGCTGAACAAAGAAGCTTATATGCAGAAAATCTTGTAGGAATAAAGCATATAAAATAAATAAAAAGCTTCCAGTGCTTAATTCCAATCTTCTCCACAGCAACTGGAGCTGCTGATAAGACACCTACTCAGAGTAATGATGCATAATATGAAAATGCAATAACCCAGACCTCATAAGTGCGGACGAATGCCATCTTTTTAAAGGAAATGGTTGCAAATGTGAAGTGCAATGTGCTGAGCCATTTTCAAAGGTATTTTCATAAACATGGCAAAATGCCAAGGCTTGGTTTTTCCCAACATGATAGGAAGAGCAAGGAATGCAACTATTATAGGGGCATCCGGTATTTGTCCGTGCCCTATCGTATAAATGTTTACGTACTGTCGATTCATTATTAGTGGCAGTTTTAATGGGAATATAAATATTATAAAGTATGTTTACTACAGATAAATCATAGGGGTGCTGAAGTAATTTGCAGTACTAAAGCTCATTTTGGATAATTACAGTGTCCCTGAAGAATGTGTTTATGTATTACAAAGAAGGGGATTGTTAAGAAGAAAGCTGTTTTGGGTTGGTGACATTCTGAAAAGAGTAGAGGCTGATCCAGTTCAGGGATAGCTTAGAAATGTGTGAGAACATTAATGGAAAAAGATTTTATGAAATGGGAAAAGAGGAAAGCACAGTACTTGCAGTTGCTGGGCTAACCTTATTCAGTCAAATTTCATGCAAATGACTTACTGTAACTACAGAAATAACGTAAGAAATGATTAGTTAAGATTATGCTGGTGGTAAAGATACTAATATTTTATTGCACATTGAGCTCTAGTTTACATTTTATGCAGAGGTAAATTAGACTGCAACGTTGTTTATCCTTGTTTTATGGAAGGCTATTTTCATCACAGTATTAAAGGTTATTATTGGTTTACCTCCTCCCACTTCCTATTTTATTAGAATAAGGTGATTTTTAGTTTCCTTATTTTCCCTGATAAGCATAAGACAGTAAACTTTAAACACAATGAGTTGACAAGGAGGATTAAACAATTGTGTCCTAATCTTTGGAAGGTCATATTATAATGAGATTAAAATCTCTCCCTTCAGGTATTGTTCATTTGTAAACAAGTCTGGCTTGGTTTCTCATAAATGTTCCGCTGATTGGATTAATTTCCTATGAAACATGAATTCCTTTTCCTTTCTGACAAGCTAGTCAGAGTCTGCCAGTTTGGTGATTGTTCAAGAAAAATGCAGCATGGAAGACAAAAAATGCTGCAGCAAAGTGAAATGAGCATAAAATGAGATTTAGCTGAGATTGAGGTATCTATATTATCATTCAAAAAGGAATTCAATAGCCATTACATGAGTTTTGTGTTTAGGCTCGGAAAGTGAGTAGCAGCTGGATGGAGAGAAACAATGGGCTTTTCACCCCCTGGCTGCTCTTCCCATGGCTATCTGCCCTCTGCCCCTGCCGACGCCATGCTTTCAGGGCCCCACACACGAGAGCATTAACACGTGGGCACTGGTGCAAACAGATCCAGTCCTTAACAAAAATTTGAATAAATTTGTTATTTATGTTACCTGCCTCAAATTGTTAGTCTTCTCTTAACCTCAGGCTTTCCTCAGGGAAAATTTAATCAGTTCTACTGGGCAAAAATATCCACATCCTTGACTAGCAATATTATTTCCTGGATTTTTCACTTTGGCTGAAATTTGAGGAGCCTAGTCTAATTCAGATGTGATAACAGATATTTTATTTTATTTTATTTTTGAGACAGGGTCTTGCTATGTTGCCCAGGCTGTAGTGCAGGTGCGAGATCATAGCTCACTGTAGACTCTAACTCCTGGGCTCAAGTGGTCCTCCCTCTTCGGCCTCCTAAAGTGCTGGGATTACAGGTATGTCCTTGCACTTCTGACCTTATTCAAATTTGGTTTGCAAAGCTCTTGGTGGTATCTGATGCACAGATTGCATTTCACAACTCATCTGCCATTCTTTCTTTGAAGAGTGAATATCAATAATGCTAATTTTCTTAAGAAAAGAAGCTCTGAGGTCTTAGCCTTTTCACACCTATTCCAATTATCTTCACATCCAAATATGGTACCCTTTTTCTTTAAAATGGTTTCAAATGCCAATATGGGGTAGGTAAATGTTGAGAACTGAACTTTCATGTTTCATTGGCATGTAGATGAATGCCAGCAAACTTGATTGGAAAAATAGTTCCTTACAAGAAAATTAGGTTTTTCACCGTTATCATTAGAAATTGGATTTACATTTTTTAGAAAAATAAAAAGAAACTGAGACTGCATTGAGAATTTTGGACAGAGATAGAAGATTATAATATTATATGCTGAACATTAAAGTACAATAACATCCTCATTAGACCTTTTGAAAGTTACTTCCTCTATGTGTTACCCAAGCGCTGGGAAGGGAAGGGCTGGTCCCTTTAAACAATAGGGAAGAGGGGAAGGGAAGTGCTGGGTAGAGGAGATTTTGGTCCCTGGCTAGGGCTCCATCCCTGGACCTGTGCCCATGGACCTAGGCGAAGACATGCATTTTTGTTTTCCTGTCCAAATGTTATATTTCCCAAGACCACCCTGGCCTGCCACGCCCCCATCCTGTGTCTATAAAAACCGGAGACCGCAGCAGGCAGACGCAGAGGTGGCTGGACATCGAAAGGAACACATCAGTGGAGGAACACACAGGGCTGGACGTTGAGAGGGATGCACTGGCGTGGGAGCACAGCGCCTTGCTGGCATGCCGTCAAGGAGCGGAATGATGCAGATTTGCTGGGGAGGCATGGTTTGGAGAAAAGTTAGAACTATGAGTAAACTTGGAACTCGGAATGGCCTGTCTCCAGGGGAAAACCATCTCTCTTCTGGCTCCCCCATCTGCTGACAGCTACTTCCACTCAATAAAACCTTGCACTCGTTCTCCAAGCCCACACGTGATCTGATACTTCTGGTATATCAAGGCAAGAATCCCTGGATATAGAAAGGCCTTTGTCCTTGCCATAAGGCAGGGGTCTAATTGAACTAACACAAGCTGCCTAGGGACAGGTAAACTAAAAGGGCACCCTGTGACACACGCCTACTGGGGCTTCAGGAGCTGTAAACATTCACCCCTAGACACTGCTGTGGGGTCGGAACCTACCCGTCTATATGCTCCCCTAGAGGTTTGAGCAGCAGGGACACTGAAAAAGCGAGTCACACCCCTATCACACGCCTTGCCCTTGAAGGGGACAAGGGAACCTTTTCTGTTTCCTATGCAATATGTATTTTTTTCTTTAGTACTTTCCCTACTCTAGAAATGTATTCTCCATGGTAAATAAATCTTCTAAATCCAGAGAAAATTTTTGATGCCAAAGTATGTATACTATGTACACATATGACATCTAGGATAATTTTTCCCCATATTCTCCCCACACTCAACTGCTTCACTGTTGTGTTCACTATCAGTTATTACCTAGTTAAATTTGGAGGGGTCTATATAACAGCAATCAAAATTTCAGGTTAAATCTTTGGTTAACTGGTAGCAGGCCTCTGTAGCGGAAGAACCATATCAAAATCCCACATTATTTCAGCCTCCAAAATAAATCAATGAATCAAAAATAAGATCCAAGGACACAGAGTTGAACAGACTCGTTACTATTACTTGCTTGCTGTGTAATTTGTACAAATTATTTTACCTCTTTGGAACTCAATGTGCCCATCTATAAAATGGCAATATTAATACTTACCATGCAGGAATTATAAGAATGAATGAGATGTAAAACTCCCAGCACAGACTCTGGCACATGGCAGGTGCTTTGTTTCATATATATATATATATATATATATATATATATGTGTGTGTGTGTGTGTGTGTGCTTATTTTTGACAGTCATGATTGACTTTCACACTTTGTATCTCCTGCTCCTAGTTTTCTCCATGTAAGCTTTGTATAGCATGAGTTCTCCTTCACCCCGACTTAGAGGAACTCATCTTACATTTGACCTTGCTGGGTCCCATGCTCATGGGAGTGGGTATTAAACTTCGCTGGCACTGAAGCTGGTCTCAGTACCTGCTAAGTTAGGAGTGGGTTGCATCTTTAAGTGGCTTATCTGGCATCACACTTTCCGCCGGTGTAATAACACCTCTATCATACGACCATTTTCACCTATCACCACAACATGAAACCCGATACTTTCTACTCCAGAGGGCTTCAGGGGTGTTGTAAGCATGAATGCACAGGGAGGGAGTAACGTCATGAAGAGACTACAGTGTGCCGTGTAGCTAACGCTCATTATTTTATTTAATCTTCATAATATTTCTGAGTGAGATATTATGTTGTCCATTATAATCAAAATAATATAAATATTTTGTCTAGGTTTATGCAGCTAATATGTGCCAGAGCTGGAAGGAGGATGCAGATCTTTTTTATTTCAAGCTCAAGAACGCCATTGAGATTGGTCTCAGGGAACTATAACTTCAAAACCAGTAGATGTATCTTAGAGGGGAATGAGCTTAAAAGAAAACTAGCTAAAAAGATGCTAAATCAACTGTGTACCTCCTGGCTCTGCTTCTGCCTGCTTCTTCATTCCCACTGGGTTTGTTGCCTGATTTATCCCATAGAATCTATGAATCCACATCAAATTGATCTTCAGCACCTGGTCCTGGCTATGCTTCTGATTCTTTTCTTCAGTGATTAGGTTTTTCATCTTGCCCATCATCTTCTGGACCTCAAATACCTGCTGAAGACCAGATTTTGCCTTAATTTAGTGGGCTTGAACTCTACTGATGATATGAAGCAACCCTGCCCTACCTGGTCGAGAAGGAAAATGTAAGATCTATGAACCTTACTTTAGGATGAGCTTTTAAAAACAAATATGAAATATTCCCAGGCAGTTCCAAAACTTGTGTTTTATATGTTAAAATGTGTTTACACTGATATAAAATGTAACTGTCTTTTTATTATTGCCAACAAACCAAGTAATACCAATTAATTGAGCTGTGCTTCTTAAACACTATTTTAAAATTAACTGTGATTAGTTTACTTAGCTCAGGCTTTCACCTGATGCTTGGCTTTTGTTTATGTATCCACATCTCCAAGGTTAAATAATTTAAGTTGTCATTATGTTCTGTGGTTAAATTTGCATATCATGAGTGCTGCTTTTCATTTCCAGGTCAACTTGTCTCTCAAGTCTGGTGTAGTCCGAGGAATTATTCCCTAGAGTGAACATTTAAAGAGCAAACCTTGTTTCAAGTATCTAAACTATCCTTTTATATTGGAGTACTTTATGAATTTTTTTTATTTGGATCTCCTTCTCCCCCTATAATTACTTGTTGAATAACTTCAAGCGCATATTACTATTATTTTTTTTCTAAACGGGTATCTTTAGAACTGTAACAGGTATTATCTTCTAAGATGTAGTAATATAGGGCCCAGATCACTGCTACCAGATAAGACACAAAAGGAAAATCTGTCATCTGAAGAGACCCCTATAGCTCCACCTACAGAGACAGGAGGAAAGGGGGTTTGAAATGTGGAATCAAAAGCTGGAGGCCGTAATAGCAGAAAGCAGCAACAATTTTGGACAATGGATTCTCAGTAACTTATATGAGGAGCACATCCCCTGAGACTTCAAGGGAAGTAACCAAATGGGAAGTGGTAAGGTCTTAAGTCTGGATTGAGAGTCAAAGTTCAGAGGAGGAATGGCAGGAGTAAAACATAATCTCTCTTCTTAGCAGGACTGAGATCTACGCAACACACTGGAATCCTAAACAAAGGGGAAACATTACAAAAGTACAGGTGGGGTTGAGTTTCAGGCATGTATCTTAGTTCTCAGAACAGGACATAAGGTTACTTAAGCCCAGCTTCTATAGTATCAGGCAAAACAGCTTGAACATCCCCAATCTGCAAATCCAAAATCTGAAATGCTCCCAAATCCAAGTTTTTGAGCACCAACATGATGCCACAAGTGAAAAATTCCACACATAACTACTTAACACAACTTCATTTCATGTGCAAAATTATTTACAATATTGTGTAAAATTATCTTTAGGCTATGTGTATAAAGTGTATGTGAAACAAATGGATTTTATGTTTAGACTAGGGCCCCAAGTCCCAGATATCTCATTATGCATGTACAAATATTCCAAAATCCAAAAGCATTCAAAGTCCAAACACTTCTGTCCCCAAGTATTTTGAATGAGGGAGAGACAACCTGTAGATCCAAAAATTGATTCTGCTTGAAGCCCCATTTGGTTCTGGGGATAAATTTTCATGTACGTACTAGCCATGGGGAGTGGAGGCAAATAGAATATTTTTTGTAACAAAGCACCTGTGGTCCTCTGATTACATTTGCACTAATTCCTAAAGTATCACAGGAATGTGTTCTCTTACTCAGCATCTCTAGAAACAGAATGTGAGAGAAGGATTAAGGAAGTTCCTCCAGGAGAAACAGTGAGGCCATGGAAGACGATGACACCAAACAAGGGTGTGATTTCAAATGAACCTCAGCTAGCCTGATCATGCGGAGTGCTGGGTCTAATCGGCAATTTTTAACTCAAACAGTAGTCAACTATACAGCTAAATGAGTTCAAGAATAATTATAAGCAAAGATCTTTCATTTTTTTTCAACTTTTATTTTAGATTCAGGGGGCACGTGCAGGTTTGTTACATGGGTAAGTTGCATGTCACTGAGGTTTGGTGTACAAATGACCCTGTTATCCAGCTAGTGAGCATAATATCCAACAGGAAGTTTTTTAGCCCTTGCCCCGCTCTCACCCTTTCCCCTCTAGGAGTCCCCAGTGTCTATTGTTCCCATCTTTATGTCCATTTGTACTCAATATTTAGCTCCCACTTATAAGTGAGAATATGTGGTATTTAGTTTTCTGTTTCTGAATTAATTTGAGATTTTTATTTTATTATTTTTCTTTATTTTTTTAAAAAACAGGATCTTGCTCTATCACCCAGGCTGGAGTGCAGTTGCGCAATTATAGTTCACTGCAGCCTTGAACGCCTGGGCTCAAGCAATCCTCCAGCCTCACCTTCTTGAGTAGCTGGGACTACAGGTGCATATCAACATGCCCAGATAATTTGTTTTCATTTTTTTGTAGAGACAGGGTCTCCTTAAGTTGCCCAGGCTGTCTCGAACTCCTAACCTCAAGTGATCTTCCTGCTTTGGCTTCCCAAAGTGCTGGGATTACAGGTGCGAGCCACCATGCCTGGCCTCAGAATCTTTCTTCACTACAACTCTGTAGAGATACTGTTGGTGCTCTGCTTGGATCCCTGGAATTCTTTATACTGCCCAGTACTGTTTCTGTATGTCCTCCTCCTTCTTCAAAGTATTACTTTGGGCTGCTGGAGTCCCTTACCAGTACAAACTCTGTGGCATAATGTATGCTCCAGAAGGCTCTGCATGATCAGGCTAGCTGAGGTTCATTTGAAATCACACCTTTGGTGTCTCCTTCACTGCCTCACTGTTTCACCTGGAAGAACTTTCTTCATCCTTCTGTCATGTTCTGCTTCTAGGGACACAGAGGTAAGGCAACCCATACCTGTGATACTTTAGGAATTAGTGGAAATATAATCATAGCAGCCCAAGTGCTATGTCATAGAGAATATTAATTGTTGGTTTGAGAATGTAATAGAATTTGAATGTATCAATTACTTTGTTGCAAAGCCCTGCAACTGTTCTATGTTGTTTTTCTAGTTTTTATTGTTTTCCATGATTGGACAGTCATTGAAGTACATTAATCTAAATCTCAATCTTATAGTCACTTTCACAGATTAGCATTTAGCTTGATGTTTGGTCATATTCACCATAGTAGCTTGGAAGTAGAATGCACCCTTTCAAGTAACCTCTTTTTATAAAAACAGAACCAAGAAATGTTAATGTCTTGCTACTGTGTACTTACCTTTGCATTTAATAATCCTTCCATATTGCAGCACTGTTGTTGCTGGCTTAATACTGAAAATTTAATAGTATTTAATTAAAATCCGGAAATATGCTTTCAATTCTATTACCCTAAAATGTGAGGAAGAAAGGCTCCTCCTTACCATTTGCATTATACTGGAAACTGTTAAACACTTAATCTTCTCCCATAGTGGCTCTGTGCTTTTAAGAGGATTACATTATTAATTGTTTAATTATTCATTATGCTGCATTTTGCCATTCAGTACAAAAGCTTTTTTTTAAATTAATTTAATGTTTCATCCTTCTTAGCAGTCATTCTTTGCACTGGGCTCTCTGTTCTTTCATGATAGGATGTTGCAGCAAAGAATGAAGAGGATGCCTTGTTGAAAGCTAAGCCTGTTGCTGCAGCAAGCAGATCTTTCACCAGAGCAATGACTCAACACACCACAAGGCAACTGAGTCTTGCTGCACTCCAGAGACTGTGGTTAGAAATATGTCACCAGCGGGAGCATCATTAATCACAATTTTAGGAGTGACAGTCAGTTTCTTGACCTCGTTGAGACAGGCAGGGAGGTCAGAGCTTCAAGCAGTTCATCCTCCAGGCAAGGAAAACTATTGGGAAGATTTCCTTTTCGTTATCGCTGGCATTTTTATTTAATCCCATCATTTTCCCCACAGTCTGGGCAGAAGTACAAAAGCTTCAGACAGGCACATTCTGCCCTTTTCTCTTTTTCTCTCTGCCAAAAGTAACCTTGGCAATTGATGGTTTAGGGAAAAGCTACCATTCCTCTTTTCCTCAATCTTATTTTCTCTCATCCATCTTCTCTTATTCTCTTTTTTTCGTCACACTTCTCTTGGGGTCTAAAGATCAGGAGGGTAGAAAGAGTCATCTTAATGGAGCCTGATGTTAGCAGCCCTGCCTATTTCTCTGTATTGATTGTAGGGGAAGGTTAGGAAGAAATCTTCCCTGCATGAGGGCACATATGTTCCTCCCACAGTGGTCAGCCTGGTTGCTGCTGTTGGAAGAGGGCTGGTGTTGTTATTAGAGCCTGTCACAGCCGATGAATTTCATTCCAGGCCCTACATAGGAAGTTTCAAAAAGGAAAAACACCAAGAATGAAAAGAATTCAAGAACGTTGGTTTGTATATCTGAGTGCACATTAGGACATTAAAAGCATATTTAATTTCATACAGAAAATCATCGTAACAAAAGACAGGTAATATCGTGATATCGTAACAAAAGACAGGTTTGAAATCAGAAAGTGAATAGGGTAAAAGGAGATTTAAATCATTCACTGCATTACTACTGTGCCATGTGTATAATAGGCCCCTGGGGATACAGAATTTAAGATACTGGATGTAGTCCAACATTTGTAGTCTGTACATTCTTGGGGGAGGGAGATGGATAAAAAAACAGGTTTTTAAAACAGAAGAAAATTTAAAATAGAGACAAGAAAAATAAAAGAATGAGATGTGGAAGCATGGTGGTGGAGTAAGTACCTCCCCAAGAAAGTACAATATAAATATATACATGTTTATGGGTACTGCATGGAAATTTAAAGAAAATTCTGAATGTGCTAATTTTTCAATAAAAGAGAAAGAAGATCATTGATATTTATCATTATTCAAAGGAAATTGTTGTTTTTCAAGAAAAAACAGTTTTAGATTAGTTTCTAACACATTTGGTTGGTTCTTTCTTTCATTCTTTCTTTTTTCTTTCTCTTTCTTTCTGTCTTTCTTTCTGTCTTTCCTTCTTTCTTTTTCCTTCCTTCCTTCCCTTCCTTCCTTCCTTCTTCCTTCCTTCATCCTTCCTTCCTTCCTTCTTCCTCCTTCCTTCTTCCTTCTTTCCTTCTTCCCTTCTCTCTCATGTTTCTTTTCTTCTTTTTACAACCAACGAAATAAACAGAAAACCCCAAAACCTCATTTTAGTTCAGTCTAGTCTGTAACTAAGCAGAGTTTTATGTTTCTTAGAATTTAATTAATCCCTAGTAAATTACTATCTTATGAAGGATTTAGATTTCTATGTAATTCTGTGCCCTTTATTCCAGTCCAAAGAGTATGCATGTATTTGGGGTTATAACACCAGTGTCATGAAGTGAGAGTATCTGTTTACATGATGTGTCACACTTTCTCTCTCTCCACAAATTGCTTTATTTTAAAAGCAATTAATGGGCTTAGCCATTATCTTCAAAGAGATCCAAACAATTAGGGCTATCCTATTCTTTCCTTTTTTTCCCCCCATTTCTGAAAGATACTACCTTTACCCTTGCTATCATTAAGATGTGTTGCAAGATCTCTCTGAGGTCATGCTATAAAGATTTAAGCCTTAGAAAATTAAAGCTTATGATAATATGTGTCATGGAAACTTCAAAGATCCACATTATCAAATATAGTGATTTCAAACCTCAATTAATGTAGTTTTATACATGAATACAAACTCCTGAACCTATTAAGGCAGTGAATTAATGTATACATAAATAATTGTCAATGTAAAAACCAAAGGGTTTGATGTAGGTCTATGGCTGAGATTTATTTATTTTGTGAAAATTTTTACTTTTTTAGTTTTATTAGTGATGAACAGATATACAAATGTTATAGACAAATTACATACTGAAATATATGTACTCTGACTTCTTTCTTGATTGTGTCAATTCTATTTAGTTATTTTTCAGAGGCTGCTGAGAGAATTACTTCTTTATCTAAGAAATTGGGAATTGAAGATTCTGAGTATTTTTTAGTCAGGGTCATTGCCCCTCTGTCTTTACATGAAAATAGTAGCATCAACAAGGCATCTCAAATGGCATTTTGACTATTAATCAGAAAATTGTTTTGGTGATCATTTTAGCACATGAGAAATTTTCTATCTAGCAGTTGACTATTGCTTAATTAACAGGGGATTTAATGAAAAGTTTAATAATGGGAGTGCCCAAGAATATCTGGAGGAAGTTTTTACCAAATTCAATTCTACTACACTTTCCCTAAAAGTTGTCATTGGAAAAACTTCATATTCCATGTTGTCCTTTTATTACTATGAAATAAGTGTTACTGTGGAGTTTGGACATGAACACAAAGCCCTGAACATATGTGATGACAGTGAATTAATTTATTTGAGACACTTCTGTTTTTCTCAGGGAGTGAGTGGGAATGTAAAGCAAACTTCTTCTTTTTTCAAAGAATCTTTAAGGATAACAAATTGAATTACAGGATTTGTTGCATAAATAGATTTGTTTTCATTGGAGGGGGCAGAATTTTATAGGAGAATGTGTTTAGAGTGAGATTTGTGTGGTCACAGGATGAAAAAGGAGGAAGAAACATAAGGAAAATTATTTATAGAAAACAATCAGTAAATTTGAATCTTGACCTCAAGTTGTTTATGTCAACTGAAACATAATTGTGGACCACCTTAATTATGTTTTGCTTTCCTGTTTCTGTCTGGCTGCTCTATTCGTCTACATTAAAGAAGGATTTTCCATACTATCTGGTTTCCTCTTCCTCACTTTATTTCTTTGGAACATCATTTTTTGGGAAAAGTGAATTACTTATTAAAAGCGTCTTCCTTATGACAGTGTCCTCCTTTTCCTAAACAATGAGTTAGAGATTGTCACCATTTATATTAACCCAAAGAAAACAAAACAAAAATTAGAATGTTTTTTGGTATAGAAATTTGGAAAATGGGTGAAGCCAGATAGACACATTTTACTGTGAAATATATATTTTTTAAAGAGAGAAACTTTACCACACTTTACAGTTATTACCATTTAAACTTGCAAAATTAATAGGTAAAAGATAAATGTTCTTACATATCAAAGAAATCTCCAAGGTCAGATTCAATTTTAATACATTGAGTCACCCTTCTCTGGAGAAACACCCTCTCAACCTTTAGTGCAGCTTGGAATGAGGCAAAGGTTTTGGTAATCTTCATTTCAGTGTTCTGGAAATCAGATAGTGTTTCTATAACTGGAATTATTATGATAAAATGGGATAAGAATTCAACTTACTTTCCTGAATTGGAATTCTTAACTCCATGCATATATGAGATTTGTACTGGTAAGATTTTGTTTTGTTATGTATGAAGGCAAGTAAGTAGCATTTCTGCAGTTAGATCAGGTATCATTAACTTAGTTCTTATAACATTTTAGTAACTTTTTAACAAAAAATAAAGAATAGGAAAGACAAATGACTAGGGAAAATTTACTTTTCAGTAATAATATATTGAATATCTATAATATTCTGGGCAACATAATTAACACTAGTAAATTAGATATTAAAAGAAAATTGGTGCTCACATTTTAATTGAGAGAAAAATAAGAAGCTTATAATTGAAACACTTTGAGTGCATCATGAATGATAAGGAGGTATATTAATCCATTTTCACACTGCTATGAAGAAATACCTGACACTGGGGGATGTATAAAGGAAAGAGTTTTAATTGACTCACAGTTCTGCATGACTGGAGAAGACCTTAGGAAACTTACAGTCCTGACAGAAGACAAAGAGAAGCAGGCACCTTCTTCACAGGGTGGCAGGATAGAGTGAGCAGAGAGTGAAGGGGGAAGAACCCCTGGTAAAACCATCAGATCTCATGAGAATGAACTCACTATCATGAGAACAACATGGGGGAAACAACCCCCATGATCCAATCACCTCCCACCAGATTCGTCCCCTGATACTTGGGATCTATGGGGATTACAATTCAAGATGAGATTTGGGTAGGGACACAAAGCCTAACCATATCATTTCATTCCTGGCCCCTTCCAAATCTCATGTCCTCACATTTCAAAACACAGTCATGCCTTCACAATAGTCCCCTAAAGTCTTATTCCAGCATTAATTCAAAAGTCCAAGTCCAAGATCTTATCTAAGACAAGGCAAATCCCTTCTGCCTAGGAGCCTGTAAAATCAAAAGCAAATTAGTTACTTCCTAGATGAAATGGGAGTACAAGCATTGGGTGAATACTTCTTTTCAGAAAGGGAGAAATTGACCAACACAAAGGGGCCCACAGGCTTCATGCAAGTCCGAAATCCAACAGGACAGTCATTAAATCTTAAAGCTCCAACATGATCTCCTTTGACTCCATGTCTCACATCCAGGTCATGCTGATGCAAGAGGTGAGCTTGCATAGTCTTGGGCAACTTCTCCTCAGTGGCTTTGCAGGGTATAGGCCCCTTCCTGGCTGCTTTCACAGGCTGGTGTTGAGTGTTTGTGGCTTTTCCAGGTGTACAGCACAAGCTGTCACTGGATCTACCATTCTGGGGTCTGGAGGATGTTGGCCCTCTTCTCAAAGCTCCACTTGGCAGTGCCCCAGTAGGGACTTTGTGTGGAGGCTCCCACCCCACATTTCCCTTCCACACTGCCCTAGCAGAGGCTTTCCATAAGGGCTCCACCCCTGCATAGACTTTTGCCTGAACATCCAGGCATTTCCATACATCCTCTAAAATCTAGGCAGAGGTTCCCAAACCTCAATTCTTGCCTTCTGCATACCCACAGGCCCAACATCATGCAAAAGTGACCAAGGTATGGGGCTTGCACTCTCTGAAGCGAAAACCTGAGCTGTATCTTGGCCCCTTTTAGCCACAGGTGGAGTGGCTGGGACACAAGGCACCAAGTTCCCCACCTGGATCCAGCCCATGAAACCATTTTTCCCTCTTAGGCCTCTGGGCCTGTGATAGGAGGGGCTGCCTTGAAAGTCTGTGACATGCCCTGGAGACATTGTCCCCACTGTCTTGGTAATTTACATTTAGCTCCTTGTTATTTATGCATATCTCTGCAGCAGACTTGAATTTCTCCCCAGAAAATGGGTTTTTCTTTTCTACTTCATCTTCAGGCTGTAAATTTTCCAAATCTTTGTGCTCTGCTTCCCTTTTAAACATAAGTTCCAATTTCAAACCACCTCTTTGTGAATGCATAAACTGAATGCACCCAGTCACCTCTTGAGCTTCTTAGAAATTTATTCCACCAGATGGCCTAAATTCTCACCTTCAAAGTTCCACAGATCTCTAGGGCAGGGGCGAAATGGCACCAGTCTCTTTGCGAAAGCATTGCAAGAGTCACCATTATTCCAGTTCCCAAAAAGTTCCTCATGTCTATCTGAGACCACCTCAGCCTGGACTTCATTGTTGTTATCACTACCAGCATTTTGGTCAAAGCCGTTCAACAAGTGTCTAGGAAGTTCCAAACTTTGCCGCATCTTGCTGTCTTCTGAGCCCCCCAAGTCTCTAGGATGTTCCAAATTTTTCCACATTTTCCTGTCTTCTTTTGAGTCCTCTAAACTGTTCCCCAACCTCTGCCTGTTGTCCAGTTCCAAAATTGCTTCCACATTTTTGGGTATCTTTATAGCAGTACCCCATTCTTTGTGGTACCAATTTTCTGTATTCATCCGTTTTCACACTGCTATGAAGAAAAACCCAAAGCTGGGTGATTTATAAAGAAAAGAGTCTAATTGACTCACAGTTCTGCAGGGATGGGGAGGCCTTAGGAAACTTACAATCATTGCAGAAGCCAAAGGAGAAGCAGGCGTGTCTTACAGGGCAGCAGTTCAGAGAGAGAGAGAATGTGAAGGAAGCAAAGAGAGAAGAGCCCCTTATAAAACCATCAGATCTCATGAGAACTCCTTCACTATCATGAGAACAGAATTGGGAAAACCACTCCCATGATCCAATCATCTCCCACCAGGTCCATCCCTCAACAAGTGGAGATTATGGGGATTACAATTCAGTATGAGATGTGAGTGGGGCCCAAAGCTTAACCATATCAGAAGATGAGGAGAGTGACCTGGCAGCACAGTCCTCAGTCTGAGGCAAAGTTTCTTGGAAGAGCATCTACTTAATGTTTCCTCAAGAATAATAGGCCACATTATTATAGGTCACATTAACAGGTCACATTATTATAAGAATAGGCTGCCTACTGCCTGGGCTAGTCTTGAACTCCTGATCTCATGCATGGTGGAAAGCTTGAGATTAGGAGCTCGAGACTAGCCTGGACAACATGTTGAAACTCCACCTCTACAAAAAACAAACAAACAAACAAACAAACCCACAAATATTAGTCAAGTGTGATGGTATGTGCCTGTGGTCTCAGCTACTCAGGAGGCTGAGGTGGGAGGATTGCTTGAGCCTGGGGACTTGAGGCTGCAGTGAACTGTAATTGCACCACTGCACTCCAGCCTGGACCACAGAGTGAGACCCTGTCTCAAAAAAAAAAGAAAAAAAAAAGGCGAAAAATAAGTATAGAGAACTCTTAGGGAATGGGAGGGACCAGTGGAAAGGAACAGCTTAGTGGAGCTATGAGATGCTTTGGGAGAGCTTTCAGTTTCAGCATGACTGGACATTGGGGTGTGAGTGGTAAGGAGTTGGAGGGAAGAAGAAGCTCTAGAAGGAAGCTAGACCTTGGGAAGTCTGCAAGAAGGAATTTGTATTTTACCCTCAAGATAATGGCCAGTTAATAAAGAATTTCAAGCAAGGAATAACCTAAGCAGATATGTGTTTAATGAGAGCATTTCGACAGCACCATCAAGGATAAAGTGGAATGAGGAGACTGAGACAAGGAAATCTGTTAGTAACACAAGAGTTGAGGTGAGGGTTTGAATTTCAACAGTGGCAACAGTGTTTGAGGCAAAAATATCAAACTGGTCACTACTAATGACCTAGCATTAGCAATCTAGGGAGAATTGGATAGTAATGGATAGTGGTTCTAGTCACCAAGAAAAGAAATGTAAGAAAATGGGCAGGTATTAACAGGAGAAGGGGTAGATTTTGATTTTGACACATGGCTTTCTAGGAGCTTGAGATGACTATAGAATACAGATATGTGGTAGGCAGTTGGTTTTGAATGGGACAGAATTTTAAATAAGAAATGGAAATATGGGAGCCAAGTAGCTGAAGCCATGAATTGAATGTTGAGATTGTCTAGGGGACAATTTTTTTGTGTGACAACAGGGGGAAAGTGAGATGGGGAGAGTGGGACAGGAAAACTTAATGTTTATATAGACAGACATTTTATAGTTCAAAGGTATTTTAAAATACATTATCTTTTTTCGATGCCCAGAACCATATTATGAAGAAGGCATTATTATGCTCACCTTTTTCCTTTTATTATGGGGACTGAAGCTCAGGGAAGTTATCATACTCCCATAAATAGCAAGGAATAGATCCTAGTCACAAACCAATGTCTTCTGATTCCAAGTTTAGTATTCATTTCATTATATCAGAACTGCATTGTGACCACACATAGCTAATTTCATCTAATATCTCATACTTGTGTTATACTCATGACATGGTTGGAAAATTATCTCTTCTTCTATGCTTTCACTGAGACCAAAGGGAAATTTTCTAAAGTTAGTATTATGATAGGCAGGAAATAACAGCTGAATTTCAGTGGGGGCAGTAACACTGCCTGAAGTAATTTTGAGTTGATATTTTCAATTGATGTAGTCAAAACTGAACTAGTTCACATTTAAGATGGTAGAAAATACAGTATTAGCCATATTATGGTTTGCTTTGCTAATGATTTAGCTTCTGCTTAAGTCTCATTTGTTGTGGAAAGATAGATATTTTTAAAATTGACTTAGGTAAAGGAGGAAACACAAATTAAAATACCACCATCTTACTTAATGTGCATTCAATCTTACTGAATCAGAATGTTCTATCATGAGGGAAGTATCTGACAACCTGTCATGTTCACAAAGGGTAGGTAGAAAAATGTGTAGTAAAATCTAGCTTGCTCTTACAAAGGGCTAAAAATATTGGGTGGTGTTTCCTTATCTTCCCACCAACAAATTAGGCAATCTGTGCTATAAACACATATGGAAAATAAGTGTCTTAATAAGGAGAAACATTAGTGAGAATTAGCATAGGGCTAATGGCCTAGAATACATACTTGCCAATTTTGTATTTTCAGCTATGTTTTATGAAGACATTTTACAAATATTTAAGCTGTTTTCTGGAAATTTCTGTGAGTTGAGAGTCACCAATTTATTCTTCTGCGTTTTTAACCATGTGGCATTCAATATGAAAAATGCATTGGGGAGTTATACATGATATAAATGATGACTTGATGGGTGCTGACGAGTTGATGGGTGCAGCACACCAACATGGCACAAGTATACATATGTAACAAACCTGCACGTTATGCACATGTACCCTAGAACTTAAAGTATAATAAAAAAATAAATAAATAAATAAATAAAAGAAAAAAAAAGAAAAAAAAAAGAAAATGATAGGGTTCTAATGTTGGTGAGGGCAAAGTAGAATATAATTATAAAAGGTAAGAAAATGGCTCTCTTACTAAACATGGCTATTGCCTAAGTACAGTTGGCTCATCATAAAATGTGCAAGTCAAGCTTTTATATCAATATTTTAGATTGACAGTACCCTTGGGTTAGTGGAGTGGGCTTCATTTACTGAGAAGTCATAGAAAGTCAGGTTGGTTGAGCAGGTGGATACTTGCTTGAAGGATAATGCTAAAAAGGCAAGAGAATAGAAAAGCTAGTCCTTATGATGACTGTAGACCACTACAGTTGTCTATCTGATAGACACAGGGGAGCAAAAACTGGAAGAGACCTCAGTGTAAATTTCTATCAGATTTTAAATATTTTTGCTTTAATCTTTTCAGTATTCATTTTTTCATTCACCAAATACAAGAAAATGGTGTGTAAACAATTTCTTCTATGGAAGAAAATGTGGCTGATTGTGCAATATAAGAAACACAATTTGTAATCCTCTCCATTTTCCCTGCTGCTTATATCTTCATAAGCACAGGCAAGGATTTGTGTATTAACACTGACTCAAGTGATAAAATGTTTGTTTATTCAATTTCAGTAAGAATGTTTATTTTTCTGTGGCTATAGGGCCAAAGATTATGCTAATATATTACATATATACATATATAAAAAGAGGCTACCATTAAGGCAATCTCTAGATGCTCAGTTCTCTCTGTCATATAAGAAGACTGAGCAAGGGCTTGTGCAATATTTTGCAGCCATATTTATTGCCATATGGCCATTTCCAAATTACATTGTGTTGTAAGTTGAGATTGTCTGAAGGAGTTTGGCTAACTTCCAACTTGGGAATACCTTTCACAGAGGCTGATGCTAATGGGAATGTGATTGTCTGGTAATGTAACAGCGTTAATACTATTTTTATTGAGTTAGCTGGACTACTAGCTATTGTGTGTTGGAGAAAATACAGTTTATGGTACAATGATCTAATGTTGATAACTTGCCAGACATCTCTCTTGCTAAGCATGTAATTCATCTAAGTAACCCAGGCTGTATGATGTTTTTTTCCTGTGGTCCGAACCACTTTTTAGCAAAGCTCTCAAAAATTGACACTGAAATGAGCAGGGACATAAAATGTTTATCTTATTCTATAGCCATATTTTATATATTTTATAGTTGCTATTTTTATGTGTGTTCACAAAACAAAGCTAGTCTGCACATTAAAAATGTAAATTCATCTGAGAATGTTAGTTTCTATTCAGAATGTTAGTTTCTGAATCAGAAACTCTAAGGACAGGGCCAATAATTATGTGTTTTAACAAGATTTCTATGTGATTTACACACTCATTCAAGTTTGAAAACCATTGCTTTAGACCTCTACTTTTTAATAGTTATTGAAATACAACAAAAGATGAAATATAATAACTTTGGAATTATAAATGTGTCGTCTTATTTGATACTTCCTTAGAAGATTCTAAGATGAGAGCTCAAACTTTATCTACTTAAACCAATTAAAATAAAACTCACATACTGTTGAAATTGGTGGTTACTTTCATACCTATTTAACAAATGGACAGAACAAGGAATTTTTAAAACTTATTTCCTCAGGGCCATAAAGTGAGCTTATTATAAGAAAGAAATGTCTGATTTTAACCAGTCATCCTGTACTTTACTACGTCCCAATGATTAAGACTAACAACAATAAAAACACAAAACAAAACAGAATTCCTCATACACAGGCATTTTTATCATACTTTTACAGCTCAAAAGTCCCAGCGTATGAAGTTAGACCTGAAAAGAAATAGTTTTGAAATATGAATATTTGTAGAAAATATTAATTACCAAGTAAACTCCTTGATATATGAGAACAAAATATACTCTTTTATGTTTTCCTTTTACACTCCATAAAAGGAGTGTAATATTATCTCGCATGTGATCACCAGCCCTAGAAATTGGAAATGACCATGATGGGAGACTGCTGCTCTAAATTAAACAAAGTAAAATGGAGTAGCCCTCCAGAGATACCTCTTCTGTACTTTTCTGACAATGTTGCCTAGCTAAATATAGCTTTCAAAAGGATAAATGAGTATCATCTCCTTTCTCTTCTATATGTGATCATAGTTGATATTTTCTAGTATTTAAGTTTCTTTCCTAGTAAGTTTCTTTCCCATATGTGATAAGTCACATCCATAGCAATTTTTTAATCAATCTAGTTTGTGAATACTAAATGTGGAAGAGAAAGTAACTGTGGGTCTTACCTTCCTGCCAGAGCCAGCAGTGTTAAGTTTCATGACATTAAAAAAAAACAAGGAATTGTCAGGGCTGTAAGTCAGCAGCCGAAGCAGGAATTACTGCAACTTAGGGACTATAAATTTTGGAGTGTGAATGTGACTTATCATACATGAATTTTCAAAAAAATTAAAATATTTAAAGTATCCAGCCTGGATACAGTTTATCATGAGCTACTGAAAATTTATTTTCGATATATTTCGGCTACTTCTGAAGTAACTTGAGATGTAAGATAGAAGTCAGAACTAGTGCAAGTGTAAGCAAATGTGTAAAGCAAGCATGATCATTTATGTCTGACCCAATATTTTATATCCAATTGTGCTATGTGTTTTTCTTCAACCGTTTCACTAACTCTTAAAATACATTCCTAGCTGGCACCTATTTCAAAAGTGGTTACTCCCTAGCTGAAGGAACAGGCAAGTTCAAGCTTTCTTATTTTTTGAATGTCACACATATAAGAACAATAAAGAATGACTTTTTAAAATGTATGCCACAAAATTATTAGCAATTCCCTCAAATATACAAAATCTATAAAAGCATAATACTGGCAACTGAAATTCCATCTTCATTTAATAACTGGCTTTTGTAACTGAAAAATCAAGGAAACAATTATGTCACTGATTTCAGAGCAATTGCCCCAAAAGGTGATTGCTGGATGCTTCAAAACTTTCAGGGGAAAATAAATGAATCAAGTGGTTATTCTTTAGTGTTTATCACATACAGTTTGTGAGTAGCCATGTTAACTGAGTATTAGCCATAATCCATCTCTTGCTATAGGGAATGGAAATGTATAGAGTATTTTATAAATCAAAAAAATTATTTCTATGTAGAGATTTCTAGCTATTATATCTTCTCTAAGACTCTTTCCACTTCTGAAAATCTTATAATTACAGCTGGACCTCAGGAAAACATGAAGTCACTTGAGGAAAGGTACAGATGGTTACTATTACAGGAACATATGACATCTTGCCATTAGTTGAATAAATTGGTAGGTTTTATAATAAATGTCAATAGCATTGAAATTTGAAATTGTTGAAATTATTCATTAAAACAAATCAACCAGAGCAACTGTTGGTTCTTATGGACTGAGACCACTGATCAGCCAGAAACTCTAGACTTCTTTTGTACCTGTTTTGTTGTGTTATGGATACTATCTATATGCATACACATTCTAGGTTAGTTAGCTTCTGAAGTAATATTTTCTAAGAATTTAAACACAAAAATTTTTCCTAAAAAATGAGCTAATATTACCTCTTTTTTTCCTATGAGCTTCTGAAGATAAAATGTTTTAATTGTAAGTATAACAAGATTACTAATACAAGATTAGTAACAGGATTACTAATATGATTTTCTGATGCCAGAATTGGGCATTGGTTTTCCATTTTAATACATGCTCTCTTTTGCTTCAGGTTTTCAAAATCTGTTTAGTATTCCGCGTTTCTGATATTTACATCTCATAAAGAATAAATCTGGAATGGAGTCAAAAAAAGGAGTTAAGTCCTAAATTATTCCCTATTGATATTGTCCTAATGCGAAGTTCTTCTCAAGGCTGAATTGGAATTCTAGTTCAAAATTTCTACTTAAAAGGACTTATAACTATATTACTGCAATGAAAAAGTCTGTGAACTGGAAGATAAGTATATGAGTTTCACTTCCACTGCCCTTTGGTTTACAGGGTTCACATCTCATTGGAAAGAGGAGGGCGCTATTGCCTGAGGACATTTGCCCTGTGCTCTTGATACTTGTCACATGTAATGTACTGTGTTACACATATGAATTCATGTCAGGATCTGTCATTCCACAGTAAGGCAGAAATTTATGCAAATTATATTTGCTCATGTTGAATGGCTAAATTCTTTGTGGGTCTGAAATGTGATACTTCTTTTAAAATGTGTATGTGAAACAGGTTTGGAAATGTGGTAAGGTTGCAAATTTATACACTACACTCAGATGTACAAAAATTCCTCTGTAACTGATTTGAACTTTCTCATAACCTCTATCCACAGGGTGTTAGATAGTATGTAAACTTACTAAGTTAATGTATTTCAGTCTCTTCTGGCTTAAGCCTCTCTCCTTTTGGATAAATATTGAGGCTACAGAGCTCATCTCTATTTCAGAGATGTTTCCTTCTTTGCAAATTCCCAAGATACTTTGTGGGCTCGAGGGGGAGACTACTGAGCCCTTTCTCAGTGTGAGGGTGGGGGGTTTAGCTCTCACACAGGCCCTTGCGAGGCCCTTTTGATTCCCTGCTGTTCTCTGTGACAAGGCTTTTTTCTCAGTTGCTCGTCACTCATCCTGTTGTCATTTCTGGAAGAGTTAGGAAAGCTGGTGACATTTGGAGTACTTCTTGGGCTCAGTTGGCCTCTCCTAGGCTTGCCTTGTTTCTCTGAGTCCTTTGAGGCTTAATCAAGTTCTACATTTGCTGACTTAGGCTTTTCTTCTCCACCCTGACATAGGTTCAACATGGTATTTACCTTAGTGTCCCTACAGTAGGCAGGCTAGTTCTGATTTCTCAGCTACTTCTGATGCCTCCACTGGGAACATCAAACCTCATGGAAGGTGAGGAATTTCCGCAGCACCAGTCCCAGATCATCCTTTCTCTATTCCTGCCATGCCACTGGTTCTATGCAGTGGCTAGTACATGGTGATGGGAGGCCTTCTAGAAGATATTTTCCCAGTAGGGCATAAGATCTCTTATAAGGACCTAAGCTCCGTGGATTACCTTCCTCCTAAACTATCTAGAATTCTTTCTACTCAAGCATGTGAGGTAGGCAGAAAATGATATTAGCATCTCTCTTTTTGTCTTTCTTCTTTTGCCCTCTACCCTTGCATAAACTCCTATTTTATTTTTTTGTCATCAGGAATATTTTCTGTGTCATATTTTCTCCTTCCAAGACAGCATTTCCAGGGATGTACTTACTGAGAAGGAAACAATGTCAGGAAATATTAGAAAATATTATCCTCACTTTTTACAATATCAAACTGACAGGAATCACTGGATCATATCTTAGAGAAAAATTCTAAAGCCATTAAGTTGATATATTTTTATATATTATATATTTTAGTTCAATAGTTACTAAAGTGCCCCAATCATGAGCAAAGAATATTTTAGGCTTTTGAAATTTTAATGGCAACATTTAGGAAAGCCTATTACAAGATGCTTTTCTGAGACCTATAACTGTCATAAATGTATGCTACATGATTGAGTTTTGAAAAATATTTTTAATAATATTTATTTAATGCTTTCTACTTTGCAAAGTACTTTAGTATTCATTGTCTTATTTGATCTTCACAACACTCTTGTGATGTAGGCAAGGTATATGTTATTCTGTTTTCTAGATGAGGAAATTAAAATATTAAGTGAATTGCTTTGGATCACATGGGACCTTGACATTTGTGTTGGAGGTAGAAGGAACTAGCTATTCTCAATTCTGCTTCTGGCTTGGTATTCTTTCCTTGAAACTGTGTTTGTAATGTATTACTTAAGAAATTTTTTAAAAGAGAGAAAATCACCCTTTACTTGTCTTCTTATAAAGAGAGTCACGAATATACTTGTGTCTCCTGCATAGGGCTTAAATGTCTGTGTAAGGGTCTTTGACACATTGGGCATGCCCTTGTCCCAAAGTCACATGAGCTTCTTTCCCTATTCTTCTGATAGTTCTGTCCTGCATGCTCCCAGGCTTCTCCAGTCACTCTCATCTCCTCTTTTCTTGAATCATCTACTTGTTTACTGTCTTTGTTTATCTCTTGGCCATGATATTTTGTGTTGCCACTCCAACCCCAAAAGCTGTCAGGAGCTTTGACTTCTGTCTTTTCTCCATGATCATGTTTAATAGTTACCTTGATTATAGCATTTTCACTTGTTCTAGTCATATTATTGCTGAATCTACCATACAATTGTATAGGCCTGTATTAGTCTGGGTTCTCTAAAGGGAAAGAACTAATTGGATAGGTGAATTTGTGAAGGGAAGTTTATTAAGGAGTATTGACTCACAAGATCACAAGGTGAATCCCACAATATGCCGTCTGCATGCTAAGGAGCAAGGAAGCCAGTCCAAGTCCCAAAACCTCAAAAGTAGGGAAGCCAATAGTACCACCTTCCATCTGTGGCCAAAGGCACAAGAACCACTGGCAAATCACTGATGTGAGTCCAAGAGTCCAAAAGCTGAAGAACTTGGAGTCTGATGTTTGAGGGCAGAAATAATCCAGCACAAGAGAAACATGGAGGCCAGAACACTCAGCAAGTCTGTTCTTTCCTTGGCTGCTTTTATGCTAGCAGTTGATTAGATGGTGCCCACCTAGACTGAGGGTGGGTCTGCCTCTCCCAGTCCGGTGACTCAAATGTTAATCTCCTTTGGCAACACCCTTATAGACATACCCCCCCAAAATACTTTACATCCTTCAATTCAATCAAGTTGACACTCAATATTAACCATTACAAGACCCTTGATATCCTACACAATTTCTCATGAACTAATTCTCCTTTGATCTAATCAGGTATAAATGTAAATTATTTTAGAAAAAAAATGTTTTATTTCATGGCTTAGGCAAATTGTTACACTTATAGACCATGTTGTCCTGGATGACTGAATATGTTGAGAATGTTCAGTACTGATAGCTTTCTTTAGTTTTGGTGAATCTTGGAAACTAGCACATTATTCGGAGTGAACAGTAATTCATCGGAGTGAACAGAAAGAAGAGTGATTAAATTGAATTTATCATCCTCAAATAGCGGGCTTAGTAAATAGCGCACTCAAATAGGGGGCTATTTACTAAGGTGTGGGCAGAATTTAAGTACTCTCACAAGACATGGGATGGTAGGCAGCTTTCAAGATGACCCCAATTATCCTGACTTTGTGCTATTCACTGCCTCATGTAATCTCCTCCCCTTGATTAAGTTGTTTATATCCAATAGAATATCTCAACTTTGAGGGTATGCCACTTCTATGATTAAATTACAAAAGACTCTGACTTATGTCTTTCTAGCAGACACTTGCCCTTACTGGCTTTGGAGCAGCAAGTGGTCAGGCTGGAGAGGGCTACATGGCAAGGGATTGAGGATACCCTCTGGTCAATAGCCAGAAAGGAACTCAGCCCCTTAGTCCTACAATCCAAAAGAAAATAAATACAGCAACAATAAATTTGAACTAAATCCTTCCTTAGTGGAGCTTTCAGATGAGTACCAGTCCTGGCCAATACCTTGATTGCTTCTGCTGGGACATCCAGAGTCAGAGGATACAGCTAATCCATGCCTGATTCCTGATCCAAGGAAACTTTGAGATAATTAATGTGTGTTGGTTTAAGCCACTAAATTCATGGTAATTGATTATGCTGCAATTGATACTTAATATAGATGATGACACTTGGGAGCCACTACCATCCAGGTCTGAGCGGGAAAGGAGATAAAGCAGGTACCAGACTCCAGAGGGCAGCTTTATGGAGAGAGACGGGAGCTGTAGCTGTTGGGAGAGGAACAAACACATCAAAGCAACTTAGCAGGAGGGAACTGGCAGAATACTTAGTGGCCTTAATCTCCCACTGTCCTTGCATTCCTGTCAGAGCTTTATTTTGACCTGCCTGAACCAGATGTGAGAGGAGACCCACTGTTGCTTGTCTCTGTGGGCCATCTTCCTGGGCACTAAGCATAATGAACAGTGTATCCATTTGTTAGGGCTGCTGTGACAAAGTACTACAAAACAGGTGGCTTAAAACAACAGGAATTTATTATCTTGGGGCAGCGTTTTCTACCCCTTAGACCATGGACCGGTACGGGTCTGTGGCTGGTTAGGAACTGGGCTGCAAGTCAGGAGGTGAGTAGTGAGTGACTAAGTATTACCACTTGAGCTCCACCTCCTGTCAGATCAGCTGGCCGTTAGATTTCCATAAAAGCGTGAACCCTATGGTGAACTGCGCAAGCGAGGGATCTAGGTTGCACACTCTTTATGAGAAGCTAGTGCCTGATGACCTGAGGTGAAGCAGTTTCATTCTGAAACCACCCCCACAAACCCACAGTTCATGAAAAAATTGTCTTCCATGAAACCAGTCCCTAGAGCCAAAGAGGTTGGGGACTGCTGTCTTAGGGTTCTGTAAGTTAGGAGCCTGAAATCAAGGTTTCAACAGGACTATATTTCCTCTGAAGCCTAGAGAAGAGAATCCTTCCTCACCTCTTCTTAGATTCTGATGGTTTGCAGTGATCCTTGCTGGTCCTTGCTTTACAGCTGCTGCTTAGACAGCTGGCTCTGTCATCGCATAATGCTTTACCCCCATGTGTCTGTGTCTTTTCTCTTCTTTTACAAGGACCCCAAACATACTGCATTAGGGCTCACCCAAATCCAGTGTGACCTCATCTTAAACTTGATTACATCTGCAAAGACCCTATTTCCAAATAAGGGCACACTCACAGTTACTGGGGGTTTTGATTTAAACATACCTTTTTGCAGGACACAAACCCATAACTGACAGGAAGCAGAGTACATCAGGAAGGACAAATAGAAGAGATCCAGCACATAACACCGTGGGAAGAGAAAGGTATGTTTGGGTATTTATTTATAATGTTGATATTAAACATAAGCTTGCAACTAATTAAATGAATGAAATGAGCATTTTCTCATCTTCTTTGCGAACAGATTTCTTTTGTAATCTATGCTTTGTGGAGAAAAAGCTATCAAAGCAGAGTAACTGGTGCAGGCTGTCTGAACACAGAAGACAAGTTTGTTGCCTTTATTGTACTGCCCTAGGCTTTGGAATTGGCATGCTCTTTATAAATCTCCCCAAACCACTAAAATAAGACTCATGCAATTTTGGATGTTATAGGAAGAGGGAACTATATCAACCGTGGTAGCTACATCTTACATGGCAGAATATTTAGACTTGTGAAATGTATTTTATAAAGTACTGCACATTATTCAAGCTTTGCATTTATTTTCTTTTTAATATTGCCTGTTTAGATTGGAAATTATCATAACTTTCAGGAAACATGTTTCACAATTTTGTGATGATTTTTAAAAATTTTACATAGATATTTCATGGCATTCAAAGAAAAGTATCCGCAGTTTAGCCACTACACTTTTTCCCCATAAACTCTAAAGACGACTTTTTTTTTTTCTGGTAAAATAATTGGGCAAATTTCAGTGGCATGAGAGAATAGGCAATATCTCATTCTCGAATCATTAGAACTTTTCATATTTAAATTTTAATTGCTTAATCTGGAAGACCACTTTGATGATTTAAAGTTGTAGTGAAAAGCACTGCAAGCCTTCAAACCTACAATCAATTTACAAAAATATGCCAGTTCTGAATTTATTGACCATCTGTCAATCTTCCCTCACTCCTAGCTAGCTGTCGGTGTTTATTATTTGATGTACTGTGTAATGAGTCACTGCACGGAACAACTCATATCTATAGCACAATGATTAATGGGGTCATTGTCTACCCACAGTCACCTCAGCCATCACTCTTTCCTTCCAGGCATGGATAAATGGCAATCCCCAAATCAAACGGAGATTCCCAGAGCCATCCTGAAGCACAAAATTACTTGTGTACTGCACTAATTTGATTGGCATGTAATAAATTCAGCTACACTCAGTCAAACCTCTTCTATGACAATGCTTACAAATGTTAAATCCATAATAATTTAAAAAGACATCCTAAATAAGTTCATCTAGAGCTTGTTTTTTTAACACACAAATACACTCATACACACACCCATGTAATTATTATTTGCTTATAATGTAGTATTTAAAATAATTAAAACTGAAATTGAAAAACAAAGTCAAATTTTAGGACTGTGTTGACTCTGATCTATTTTTTATTAGATACCACAGATCAATTTAAAGCATGCAGGTGACACTGTCATTGCGAGACAGTCTCTTATAGTAGGAAGAGCATGAACATTTGAGTTATCAGACCAGAATCTACTGCTGATGAGCTGTGATGCATTGGACAGCTACCATTCTTCTTTCATCTTCAGCATCTTTGCATATACAATATGGATAATGTTCACTCCCTGGTATGCTTGTTGGTAATATCACATGAGATAACACTGCAAAGCATCTGGCAGTAAAACGTCTGTTCTCGATCATGGTATTAGAGGCAACAAGAAATAGAGTGCAGAAATCAGGAGAAAAGGAGTTGGAAAAAATTCAAAGCCTAAAGCTCTACTAAGTTATCTTCTAGCTTGGTAAGAAAGTTCTATGATTTATACCTTTTAGAATATTGAGCTGTTAATCTTTAGGACAAGAATCCCTAGGACTTAGGTCGTGATAGTGGATATTTGCTTTAACCTATTTGGGGGAGACAAAAGTGCTTAGGAGAGAGAACAAAATAGACAAAAATGCATAAGAAGATATCTATCTATCTATCTATCTATCTATCTATCTATCTATCTATCATGTATTAGGGTGCAAAGGCATATATTTGAAATATATGTATATGTGTACTATTTAAAAAATAGAAGCAGAGCTTTCATATAGGAGACTGAAGGCATCCTGAGAAGTAAGTGATGAAAAATAGAAAGAGCACTTTGGGAAGCTGAGGCAGGCAGATCACTTGAGCCCAGGAGTTCAAGACCAGCCTGAGCAATATGGTGAAACCCTGTCTCCACAAAAAGTACAAAATTTAGCTAGCCGTGGTGGCATGTGCCTGTAGTCCTAGCTACTCTGGAGTCTCAGGCGTGAGGATTGCTTGAGTCTGGGAGGTCGAGGCTGCAGTCAGCTGTGACCATGCCACTCTCTCCAGCCTGGGCGACAGAGGGAGACTCTGTCTTAAAAAACAAACAAAAAAAGCAGAAGGAACAAATATGGCTGGACCTAGGTGAGAGTTATATCCATATCAAAAGATGACTGTAGAAGGTGTCTTTAAAATGGTTTGAACTATTAACACATCTCTAGACCCTTCAGCAATGCATGACAATGACCTGGCTACGAGATAAGTGATGGTTATTACCTAGATACATCTGTACAAATTTTAGAGTGGACTCTAAGCAGGTCGTGAAAGTAGGATGGCAGAAAAAGTTTGGTCCAGTATGTGGATGCCTGCTCATTTTGGCAGGGGTGACTGAGAATTAGATGTATGGTTTCTCTAAATGGAAAAAATCCACACTTTGAAGTAAAATAGTTTGTCTTTAGGCTTTGTGCACCTAGTGAACTGCCTGAATTTGGTGTTAGACATATAAGTTATTATATACAACTAAAAACTAAATATTCAATATAACTTAATGATTTGAGTTTGAGTCATTCCATCATTCACTTTAATATCCTGGTCCCTAGAATCATCACTTTGAGTGTTTGCCTTTATGATTATATCTTGCTCACATTTTCTTCATATTTAAATGGAAAAGGTTGAATTTTTTGATTGGCAGCTCTTATCTAACAGTATTTTTCTATCAAGTAAACCTCTAAGAATTAGGTCCAAAATTACTAGAGCCCTTTCTACCTGAGTAGCCCTGATATTTGGCTTGAAGCTTGCAGAAATGTTCAATGTAGAACTCAGGAAATAATACATTCCAAGAGAAACTGATGGTGAAGTGGAGTTATCACTGGGGCAAGGTCTGCTGACTCTCTATTATCAGACTTCAGCATCTTGGTGAATTTGCCAGGGCCCAGGATGATAGCTTTGCTGATCCAGTAGTTCAGAAACTTGATTTTTGTCAGTTTTGTAGTGAAATCAGAACATGAAGGAGTTGTTTCATATTAACCAAACTCACATAAGGATAAAATATTCACCAGAATGCATCTTATTGATATTGTGAAAATTATCAGGCAGATTAGAATGTTTGTGCGGTGCCTGTGAAAGCAAATTATTATGGAAGCCAAATTATAATAAGAAGGCAGTTTGGGGATAATAAAAAAGAGAAAAATTTAGTAGAGTAATGCAAATGTTTACTAACATAAAGGAAATACATGCAGACTATGTGTAGTAAAATATTATGATTTGGATGTTGATAATTTGAATCAGGGATATTTCAATTTTTGATTATGACTAAATGGTATTCTGAGAAGGGGCTAGGCTAAAGTTACACATCATTTGGATATAATATGCTAAGTGGTACTATAATTAGAATTTCAGAAATATAACAAGAATCAAAACACATTTTCTTTACAATAAAAAGAATTTTAAGTCTTAAAGTAACCATAAAACATGTCATGATCCAACTTTCTCATTTTACAGATAAATAACCACGGTGAGTGATGGTTATGTTACTCTCACAAGATCACATAACTAAGTAGTATTGAGCTCAATCTGGACACTGGTCTCCTGACTATTAGGTACCAGTGCTTTACTCCATCTATTTATCCAAATCATCTCTAATCTATGTAGACAGCAAAATGCATCTAGCAGGACCAATTAGTTTGTTTTACTATAAATATTTAAAAGCTGAAAATTTAATTATCAACAATTAATATGTAATTAAGACTTTTCACTATTATTTTATTCAGTAAAATGTTGCTCTACAACAAAGAAGTATATAAAAAGTACCCAATATCATAAAATAGTAGAATTTTCAAATTTTCTTATTACTCATTTGGGACTCCATTGTACTGTTCAGAAAATTAGTATTGGGAATTAGGAGTAAAGTGGTATCATAAAAGCCAAAATATACGAACCTTAAGAAAGAAGAGTATAAGTTCAAAATTTAAAAAAAATCTGAACTTCCCAGCATATAGAAAAGCACCTTTGAAGATATTTCTTCACATATTTTCTAGTGATAAGGAGTTTTTCTCTGGATTCTTTACCCTTAACCAATAACAAATCTACTTTCACAAATATATAGTGATTTTTTTTAAGTTTTCTTTTGATCTTCACAGTGAAGATAGGCCTATAGATTCTTTCAGAAACAAGATGACTTAAAAAAAAAAAGAAAAATAGAAGCAGAGGGTATGTTAGTAAATAAATATATTTAGACACCATTCTGTTACTTCTCAGGGTCAGTCAGATAATGTTATTTGGCTAATTTTGTTCTTAGTGTATTCTATTCTCCTGTTTACAATCAGAGACAGTCATTTTTGTGAGGATTTAGTGTTCTTTGTGCTGAGGTTTTAATGTAGTTCTAAAACTACGTTTTAAGCAGATACTGTTTTTATGATGATAACATAGCCTGATAAAAGACATATTGAACAGATAAGAAATATTTTCCTCTGATGCCTAAATGGGTGGTTTCTCTTAACATTTGTTGTTAGATGAATCAATTAAATATTAGTTTGTTCACAGTCAACAGTAAATGTTATTATATGATTATGTCTAATAAATGTAGAAGTGATTAGAAATCATCCTTTGGCAATTTCCGTAGTAATAACTGTTTTAGGTAAAATCATTGCATGGTGAGACTAGTGGACAAAAATATAGTGAGCAATTGAATATTGACTTAGTCTTAAAATATCTCCTCACAGATGTTTATTGGTTACAAAAGGAAATTGAATAACTCTATAGGGGAGATCATTCACACACCACCTTAATCTAGTGGTCAAAGATAATATCGTTATTAGTGGGACAAATTGACTTTATATACCTCCTAATATGATGTACTGAGAAGGACGCAGTGTCACTCTTGTATTGCTTTGCCAATAGGGCATAAACTGATGTAAACATGAGAAAAAAATGGACAAACCAAAATTGAGAAACAGTCTACAAAATCAGACCTGTATTCTTCAAATGTCAAGGTTGAAGAAGACAAAGAAAGGTAGGGAAGTTTTTCTAGATTGGAGGAACTAAAGAAACATAACTTGCAAATGGAATGTGAGGGCCTAAATTAAATTTGGGGCCAGAAGACGTTTTGTTTTCTTTTGCTATGAAGGACATTAGTGGAAAAATTGATGAAATGAGTAAGTCTATAGATTGTTATAATACTGTATCAATGTTTGTTTCTAATTTTGATAATTCTACTCTGGTTGTGTAAGTGAATGTTACTGTTCTTGAGAAATACTACAGTATGTAGGAGTGAAGGAACGTTATGTCTGAAAATTACTTTCAAAATTTAGAAATTATATTTTTGAAATATTGTTTCTATGAGAATACTATAAATAATCTGAGGAATCAGAGCCAAGGCTAGGAGAGAACTTGTATTGCTTTACAACTTTTCTCTAAGTCTTAAATTATTTCAAAATAAAACAGTTAAGGAGTTATTACATGGTTGACATCTAATGTATCATTTGTATTGTAATTTATTTGACTAAAACAACATTTATTGAATGGCTATTAAGGACCAGAAGCTGTGATGCAATTTTCATAAATTATTTCAAGTGGTCTTCACATGACCCTGTGAGTAGGTCATTGTTACAACAGTTTCACAGTTAAGGACACTCATGTTTAGGGAATAACCACTTAACTGAGACCTATGAAGTCACATAGCCAGAAAATGGCAGATACGATTTGAACTGGGGTGGCCTAATTTTATTTCCATCACTCTCTTCACTATACCAGACCATCAATCTATATTGTGGCAAATAATTGCGTCTTCCAAGAGTCATGAATGACTTTAGAGATAAATGTGTAGAGAGTTCTATCAAGGAATACTTCTTTCTCCTGTGTTAGAATGTCATTATTGAAATTGTAGAGCCCCAAAATTTGTGAATTTATTGGACAAGGAGTACTTTCTTCTGTTGTACGTTTTTGAAGCATCTAGAGAAGTATCTGGCACATAGTACCATTTTGAATATTTGTTGAATAAATAAATGAAAGCGAAACAAAAGTTTGATACAAGAAGTATGGAGACATGGCGGAGAACAGACCAAGGAGGTTATCAGAGGACTCTCGTAATAGCAGCATAAGAATTAAAGGAAGTAAAAACTAGATGAAGATTTCCATTTCCAGTGAATGGACACAGCTTCTCCCTGTGATGGTACAGAGTTTATTTTGGCATCTACCCCTTGAAGTGGGGAGTAAAGTAAGGCAAACTCACCATGAGTCACACAGCCCCTGAAAGGCATGCATCAGGCAACAACCTGAACTGACAGAGACAGCCAAGAGGAGAGATCAGTTTTGAGATGAGAATTGAAGGGAATTACTGGGTGCTCTTTCTGTAGTAGAGTCCTAGAAATTCCTGGAACACTGAACACAGATTTAGAGGATCATCCAAGGCCTCCATTTTTTTCTGGATAGCACAGAACATCATTGCTTATAACGTGATAAATGAATTTGGAGGCCAAAGGCACCCATGATTTTCACTGTTTGTGTGCATTCTTTTTCCTATAAGTCAGACATCAGTGTAATCTGTTGCTTTGTTGTTATTTAAACAAAACTTCTTAATATGATTTCATTTTTAAAAGTTAGTCACTCAAATAATGGGAAAGGTGGGGTGAAACAGGGATGGCATAATATTATTTGCCTGTGGAAGTTTTTGAAAAACTGGATATGTGAACGTTTTATAAGTGAATGAATTCTAATCATGTTAGACATTGTTTATAGAGTTAGACATAGGCAAAGCCCTTTGCATTTTTAGGGTGTCATTCTGTGGCCAATGTACTAAAGAATGAATACATTCCTTATCACTCTTTTAGCACTGGATGGCTGTTATGGACATCAAGTCCCTTGCCAAATCTATAAGTAAAGTGGCTCCCACACGGAGAAAATTTCCTATGGTTATTCTACGCACTCCAAGTGTAACCTTGAAATTAATGACAACACAGTCCTAGCAACACCCAAACGATAGTATGTACAAGAGCCTGGGTGTGGAATATTTTGGTTTGATCACATAATCTCTCTTATTATTTTTGATATCAACTTGAATAAAAAAACAAAAGCAAACAAAAAGGAGATATTTTAACCACAATTGAAGTTGAATGGTCAACTCATGATAGGCATTGCAACAATCTACGGTTCAGTTAGAGATTCCGTTTACTTACTAGTAACAATATTTCACCACTGATGCCTTTCCATGGTAGGCACAGTCCTTTTGCAAGTAAAATATTTCTAAGTCTGAAAGTAAAATTCCACTGAAAATAGTTTCAATATGGCATCCATTATTTTTAGAAATAAAATGAAATTTATGACAATGTTTTCATGAAATAAGCAATGAAATATTCCACTTTAATTTGCTCAATCATAGTGTGCTTTTGGATACCAGTTCAGTAGGGCAGATACAACACAGTGATATGCTCTAATGACATCGGTGATATCACCTACGTCAGTAGGTTTATCTGAGGGAGAAAAATTCAGGAAAAAAAACATGAGATGTGTTGTGAATCCACTAGAATTGAGAAAATCAGCTGTTTGTCTTAGCTGTGTAACTAACCTAATTGGTTTGTGAATTTAGTAAGGAATACTTTATCTGTGTTTCCCATCAGTAAAATGTTGGGGATTTTATAAGAGCTCAAAAGACTCCTACCAGATTGTAAATACAGTCATCCATCACTTAAAGACAAGAATACATTCTGAAAAATGGTCATTAGGCAATTTTGTCATTGTGTTACCAAACGTACTTAACAGAACTAGACAGTATAGTCTACTACACACCTAGGCTATATGGTATAGTCTGTTGCTCCTAGGCTACAAACTTGTACAGCATGTTGTTGTACTAAATATTGTAGACAATTGTAACACAATGGTAATTATGTGTGCATTTAAACATATTTAAACATAGAAAAGGTACAGTAAAAATATGGTATGAAAGATCAAAATGGTACACCTATATAGTGTACTTAGCATGAACGGAACCTGCAGTACTGAAAGTTGCTCTGGATAAGTTAGTGAGTGAGTGGTGCATGAACGTGAAGGCCTAGGATGTTACTATACACTACTGTAGACTTTATAAACACTGTATACTTAGACTAAACTGAATTTATAAAAATACTTCTTCTTTCTTCAATAATAAGTTACCCCTAGCTTACTGTAAATTTTTTACTTTATAAACTTTTTAATTCTTTAAAACTTCTGGACTCTTCAGTAGTAACACTTAGCTTAAAATACAAACACATTGTATAACTGTACAAAATATTTTCTTCATACTGTTGTTCTATAAGCTTTTATTTTAAGTCTTTTATTTTATTTTACTATTTAAACTTTTTTGTTAAAAACTAAGACACAAACTCATACGTTAGCCTGGGCCTACACAGGGTCAGCATCATGAATACTACTGTCTTTCACCTCCACATCTTGTCCCACTAGAAAGTCTTAAAGGGCAGTAACACACATGGAGCTGTCATCTCCTATGATAACAATGCCTTCTTCTGGAATACCTCCTGAAGGACCTTCCTGAGGATGTTTTACAGTTAGCTATTTTTTTTAATAAGTAGAAGGAGTATACTCTAACATTATGATAAAATATAGTTTAGTAAAGATACAAACTTGTAACACAGTCGTTTGTTATCAAGTACATAATTGTATGTGCAATACTTTTATATGACTGGCAGCACAGTAGGTTTGTTTACACCAACATTGCCACAAAAATGTGAGTAATGTGTTGTGCTATGACATTACTGTGGCTACAACTCACTAGGCTATAAGAATTTTTCAGCTCTGTTGTAACCTTATGGGCCGCTGGTATACAAGAGATCTGTTGTTGACTGAGACATTGTTATGTGGTGCATAACTGTGCTGTAATGCTAAAGGTGTCTTTGATGAAATACAATAGTTTGAAAAATAATGAAATGAGATTAGCATTCTCCTCTCAATAGGCACAGAGTTACCTTCTTCCTTCAATGGCTCCTTTTTCCATTTTGTCTACAGATGTTATAAAGCTGAAACTGTTGCAAACCTTGTAAAACTGGGAAATATTCAATGCTTCTTTTGAACTCTTTTACATTCGACTCCATCCTTACTCTGCTTTCTGATGCCCCATCCTTACAAGATGCTCCAATAGACAAGCCCTATCAGTCAAGATCTTTACCAGGACGTTTTGCTTTTATTTTGCTATAAAACTGCTCTTTTCTAGAGTTAAAAGAGATGATTACTAAATCCCATATATCTTTAAATTAATAAAAAGAAATCATGCTGGTTCGATTTCAGATATTGTAGCTGGTGGTAGACAGTTAGGGAAGATGTTTATGCCTGTCCTCTGAATCGTTGTAAGTTGGCTGACTTTCTCCTCTATGTTCGTAAAGACATTCCTAATCCACACTGTCTCTATGGCTTTCAAATCATGTCTCCTCAGTGTCTATCTAATATAGGACTACAGGTAAACAGTTTTGCTTATTTTTGAATTGTTTGGTTTGTTATTTCTTCTGTGATATTTGTTGAATGTCACTGAGTTATAAAGAACTTTAATATGCCAATGTTGGCAAAATGATCAGAAATATTGTATTTAGTCAACACAAACTATTATTTTCTTTTATTCTTTTTAAAGTCATATTCTTTTAGGAAAATTAAACAAATGTGAACTAATGAAAATCAAATACAAATTCCTTTTATTAACAACTGACTTTTCCCCTTGGTATTTGCTTCTGAGAAGTTCTCATTACAAATTTTTAGCCTGAGGTCTGTTGAAAATCATTCAGGTCCTTTAGAAACTTAGGTGTCAAATCCTCCTAGATGTATATTTTAACACTCCAGCCTTGTTTGAATCATTTATTCCCTTTGGACCTTTGAGTGTCATGCTTTTAATCACTTTTCCTTGAAGAACTTAGTGTTGTTTTTTTTTTTTTTCATTCTTTTTGACTAATAGCCTTGGTTTTTTAAATTTTATTCTCTGCCCTTCCTTGCACAAATTCACTTCTGCCAGTTTTCTTTGTTAGTATCAAGGGGATAAACAGTATATGAGATGAGCTCCCCACACCCTTTAAAACACAGGACATTTTTTGAAGTGTTAGTGATGCTGATGGCTATTGAGACTTACAAGACAATATGAAGATAGTGCCTTGATTACTTGTCACTAAATTTCTTTCAGGTTATAGATCAGTGCAAATTTTATACTAAAACATAAATGTTAAAATCCTTTTTTGTGTATTGGCATTATCATGAATAATTATTTTTGGGAATTTTTTTAAATTAGTTTACTATTTTATATTTTTATGTTTTGAGTATCTCCTATCCCTTAGCAGTAGAAGTATTTCTGTATTCAATCATCAAAGTGCTCACCCTATATATTAATTTACCTTCTACTTTTTATTCATAGGTTTAAAACCTTTTGGTGTTGTATTACTTTTTTCACCCCTTTTCCTTGAATATTAATATATTAGGTGTACATAACTAGTCATTTTGCCATTCTGTTTATCATGCTTTTGCTAAATTATTCCCATTTGCAATTATTTTGGTATTTCAAACCAGTCATGTGTTTTTAGTGTCTGCCCTTGAATTTATTTTCTGCTGGATTTTGAATGCAGACAGTTCCTCAGCACAGAAGTACTTTTGATGTGTTGCAGGAGTGACTCCTTTGGGTGGTGCACGTGTGAAAGATGGATGACAGATGGATTCCTAGGCAGCTGCTCGATGGCAAATGGAGGACAGAGCCCTCAAGTATGTGGGCAGAAGGACACAATGAAGCAAAACTCAAGCAGCGAGGCATAGCTGCGGAACCCAGGGACGTGTCAGCAAGACTCTCCACAACAGGAAATCAGGGCCTCATTTTGAAATTCAAATTAGCAGCTAACCTCACTGTCTCTGAAGCAAATCTTTTAAAATCAAAGCACATTAACTGCTTGTTTTGTAATCAAAAATAATTTTCCATTCACCAGCATAGCAGCTCTTGAAGGTTAATTATCAGATTCCTTAATTTCAATGATAAAACTTAAATCAAAATATCTTACAGCTGAACCTTTTATTCTACCTGCATATTTAGAAAGACATTTACGTTTCCACGTAAAATGCTCTTTCTTGCAGTTGTTTATTAAGTATACATCTGATTCAGTGATGTTATTGCCTTAGAGACAATTTGCAGAAAGATTTGCAAAAAATGTTCAGGCACACAACTCTATAGAATAACTAGTTCAAATATATCTACAGTCAGACAAGAGTCATAGTGTATGTGAGTTCAGATATTTGGCATTCTGGAATTATATATAAAATTCAAGATTTTGTATGTCTGGGACTGAATCTAGGAATTGATGTTTGAGATTTAAAACCCTAGAAACCTTTTATGTTTCCTGTATTATATTCAAACGAACACCTATATATTTATTCGAAGCAAATATTTATTAAGTGTTGAATTTGTACATAGTGTGTTAAACCAAGCATACATTGGGATGACAAATTAATGCTGAGTTTCTTTTTTGTGTTTTTTGAGACGGAGTCTTGCTCTGTCGCCCAGGCTGGAGTGCAGTGGCCGGATCTCAGCTCACTCCAAGCTCCTCCTCCCAGGTTTAGGCCATTCTCCTGCCTCAGCCTCCCGAGTAGCTGGGACTACAGGTGCCCGCCACCTCACCCGACTAGTTTTTTATATTTTTTTTTAGTAGAGACGGGTTTCACTGTGTTAGCCAGGATAGTCTCGAGCTCCTGACCTCGTGATCCGCGCGTCTCGGACTCCCAAAGTGCTAAGTTTCTTAAGGTGCTATGATCCTACTGGAAGATAAACACAAATACACAGATACAGACACAGATACACACACACACACGCACACCCAGAACAATATAGTATGGTTTAAGAGGGGTACAAATTAAGATCCCAAATTTGAGCTGGCAAACAGTGTTGTAATGTTTGGGAAGAGCAGAAATTGAAGAAATAAAAGGTGTTTCCCTCAGAATCAACAGCCTCAGTTTGGTTCCTAATCCTGCCCAGGACTTCATGAAGCTTGGAAGTTCCTCTAGGTTCTTCTAATCGCAGCCTGAACTGTTTCAAGTCCTCTCCACCATCATCAAACCTCCCCCAGTATCTTTCTATTTCTTGGCAGGTATCTTTTCCCACTTTACAAAATGTGTAGAATTCACCTTTAAATGCCATGCTAATCAAATGTCCCAGTCTACCTGCATTTGTTTCCCATTTCTCATCCCTCACTGCTTTTACAGTAGAGAAGTTCCCTGTATGTCTGTCTGAGGCGAGAGCTTCCAGTTGTGCTTTGGTCTCCTGCTGCCCTATCTTCTCAGGAATCTTTCATTACCAATAATACACTTACTTTCTCCTCCTTTTTCTCTGCTCCTCATCTCTTTGTGTCGTATGGTATACATATGTGTGTGTGTGTGTGTGTGTGTGTGTGTATGAATGCCTCTTATTAAAACAAAGAAAATAAAACACCATATTCATTGTATAAGTCCTAAAGCTATTGTCCATTTTTTCTTTGCCATCAAACTTTCTGAAAGAATTATCTATGCTTGCGGTTTGCATTTCTTCATTTTTCACTCCTAAGTTATTTCAATTGAACTTTTACTCTATTATTCCACAAAGGAGCTCTCACTATGTCACTAAAGATTTCCATGTTGCTATGTTCAGTGGACACTTTTCAATTATCTTCTGGTTTGACCATCCAGCATCATTTAACAGTGCTGATCATATCCTTAAACCTCTCTCCTCCCTTGGCTTTTCCAGCACATTATTCTCCTGGATTTCTTCCTGCCTCCATGGCTTCTTTTCTGGTCTCTCTTGTCAGAGTCATCTTCCTTAACATACCTATTCAATGCTATTCAATGTTGGAATTTCTTAAGGTTTCTTTTCTTTTTCTTTTTCTTTTTTTTTTTTTTTTTTGAGACGGAGTTTTGCTTCACTCTGTCATCCAGGCTGGAGTGCAGTAGTGTGATCTCAGCTCACTGCAGCCTCCTCCTCCTGGTTCAAGCAATTCTCCCACCTCAGCCTCCTGAGCAGATTGGATTACAGGTGCACACCACCATGCCCAGGTAATTTTTTTTTTTTTTTTTGTATTTTTAGTAGAGACGGGGTTTCACCATGTTAGCCAGGATGGTCTCGATCTCTTGACCTCGTGATGCACCCACCTCTGCCTCTCAAAGTGCTGGGATTACAGGAGTGAGCCACCACGCCTGGCCAGATTTCTTCTATTCTTATTCTGTATTCTTTACCTATGCAACGTCATCCATGCTATGATTTCAATTATTGCATGTAAAATGATCATCTCTGAAAATATCTCCAGCTCAATTCTGTTCTCTGAGCTCCAGACCTAAATGTCTAACTGCCAATTTAACATTTTGTTCCTTGACTATCTCAAAATAGTTCAAATTTATCAGGTACAAAATTAAACTCTTTATCACCAAACTGTCCCCAAGTTTAAAAAATGACACTTTACTTGTGAAACAGAAGAACTGGAAGCAATCCCTGACTCCTGTGTTACCTCAACTGCCATATCAAGCCCAACCTGTGTTTCTTTCACGAATTGATCCACTTCCCTTTATCTCCATTACCACTATCATAATCCAAATTAATCTTATCTTTTGCCAGGAATACAGAATTGCTTCAAAACATATTTTCTATATTTTGTCTTCTCAATGAGATATCATTGATCTTAGAAAAAAAAAAAAATCTTTAAAATGACCAGCAAGGCCCTGATAGTCTAGCCCCTTGCTACCCATGATGCCTCTGGTTTCCGCCTGGGCCTCTGCCGTTCATTCTATTAACCTTGGATACCTGGGACCTTACTTCTCATTTTCACCACAGGGATTTTACCTACACTGTTTTTCTCTGTCATGAGCACACCCTTTCTCTTCCTTCTTTGTGTGTTAACTCATTCATCCTTAATGTCACAGCCCAATTATTTTCAGGAAGCTTCCCCTGGTTCCTAGTATAAATCTGATATTTGTGAAATATCCTCTCATAGAACTGCCATTATTTCCCTCATTATACCTATCTTGATTGATAATTATATATCATCAATGTGGTTATTTGATTAATATATGACTCCCCTCCTAGACTGGAAGCTTGTTAGGTATAGGGACTATGTACTTTTTGCTCATTGCTTGTTATCACCAGCACATAGCACAGAGCTATCACATTGTGGATGCTTTTATAAATTTGTGTAATTAATAAGTTAATCTTGGCAGGAGATACAAAGCAGAGGTGCAGCTATTTATGGTAAACAAATCTGGAAGAAAAACTTAGCTATCCAGATACATGTAATCACTGATTACATTCAACTCCTGTTGCAAAATAATTTTGTTTTGCTTTTCTATCTTTTCTAATGTATCAGCATCCATTAATATTGAGTCTATATTGGCCATTTTTAACTAGGGCAGAACACTCAGAGCAATGCAGAATGGCCAAGAGGGTTTTTCAAAATACCTATTCTTCCCCAACCCATATAACTAAGGAATAATATACTGTGGCTGTGAGGTGGAGCAAGGTGGGAACAAGGATATGTGCAGTTATATTTTAAAGAAAGCTGTCCAGGTATTTCAGATGCAGACTCCCTCAACAAGGTGAGAACCAGTGGTTTATACAAGTCTTTGTATTTCAGTAACTGGGAAATTCATTGCTTTGGGTTGGCTTAATTGAATATTCTTCATGTGAATGTTTGGGAGACTGAATCACTTGTATGACAAATGATTGTGAAGTTCAACCACTCAAAACCATTAAATTATTGAAGGTGTGTGTTTGTGTATCTTTAGAAATTTAATGTACCTAAATATAAATACTATATATATATTTATATAGTGTGTGTGTGTGTGTGTGTGTGTGTGTGTGTATACACAGTGTGCAGGAAAGAGAACAGTCTTTCATCGATGCAGAGTACAGCATGAATTAGGGAGTGGTGAGTTGAAGCTGGTGACATGAACACAGACTTGATCATCGAAAATCACATGTGCCATCTTAAGGAACCATTTGTGGACTTTCAATAAGGAAGTTTCAAAGTCAGATTTTTACCTAGAATTTCTTGATTCTTCACCAGTGGGATGGTATGGGGATGGAGGTAGGAGGTGATGTTTCAGAATGACTTTAGGGATTTATTCAAATTGCCTCTGCTTCCATGTACCTAGAAGACTTCAATTATATATCTGGCCAGGAGGGCATCACCTCTTGCTGCCCTGTCTGGTTAAGAATAATTTTTTAGGATATGTGGAAAAGTGCTCACCTTTGAGATGTGCTGACTTCAGAAAACTATTGAGCTCTGGAAACCATTTAAAAAGGTATTGTCCTCCTATTGGTTGAATGGAGATTATAGGTTTTTGAAAGGAGGGAGATCCTTTGTTCATGCCATAGATATTGGTGGAATTTAGGGTCACTATATTCCATATATTCCAATTAATATGCGGTTACTGGCATATTAACTGCAGGTGTAACCATGGCATATTTTTATATCTGTCTGTATCAGACTTGCACTGTCATGAGGAGGTAAATAACAAATGAATAAATTTATATAAATAAATGATATATATATGTGTGTGAAATAAAATGATATTTTGCAGTAAATGCAATGAATAGAATAAGGAAAGTCCTGTGATTGAGGGTAATAAGGGAAAGCTGAAGAATTCTTTATGAAAGACCTTTGGAAGAGGAAATATCTACTCTTAGAATTGAAGGACAAGAAGAGGTCATTCATGCAAAGACCAGAAGGAAAAATATATTCAGAGAGAACAGCAAGCCCAAAGACCTGCATAAGTAAAGAGGTTGTTGAGTTCTGAGACCTGAAAAACTGTGGTACCCTGTTGCACAGAGAGCTGAAGCTAGATAGAGACCCAGAGAGCAAGTGTCATGTACTGAGGAGAAAAGGTGACCAAGGGCCAAATTATACTGGTTCAGTTCACGGTAACAAGTTTCTGTGAAGTTATAAGTGCAAGGAACAGCTACAGAAGTCTTCAGTAGTTCTGTAAAAAGACATGTTAGCTGCCACATGAAGAATGATTTGGATGGGCCAGGAGTGGAAGGACAGAGGTTAGTTAGGGAGTTATTTCAGAATTATAGATTAAATAATAATAGAGGTTTGGGCCACAGAGCAAACATTGGCAGTGAGTTGGTTTGAGATTTATATTAGATTCCAATTCTGAACTATGGTTTCTCTGGTGCTTAAAAGTGGACTGGAAAATTTTTTTGAATTAGTGAATGAATGACCTTGATACAGGAAATAGAGAAAGGTTTGAGATTTATTAATCAAAGTACAATGGTGTCATTTATTGAGGTAAGGATTCTAAGGATGCCTAGGTATAGGAACTATCATGAGTGAAATTGTAGTCTTATTAAATTTGAGATGAAACATCAAATGAATGTGGTAAGATGGTAATTGAGTAAATTATTAAGTATGCATTAAGTAAAGAGATAAATGAAGACAGGCAGATGATAGATGATGAGAATTTGGTGAGGTTCGTGCATTGGAGGTCATAAAGAACTGGAAGAACATTGGACTTGGTGTAATGAAACGTGAGCTGGAAAGGCAGGGACAGGTCAACAGAGAATGGAATGTTTGGAATTATTTTTGAAGTGACATAGTTTTGTCGATGACAAACTCATGATGTCACTATGAGAGTGGATAACTGAATTAGATTAGGGATGAAAACATCGTTTCTAGTGAATAGATCAATGGACTGGAAGTCCAGAATATGATACTGTTATTGAGAATGACAACAGAAGTGGCTATGGAAAGAAAGTGGGCCAGAGGGTAAGGCTTTTGTTGTGAAGAGAAATAGTTGGGAAGTCAGAAGATGGCAGGATTGAGGTGGGAAAGTTATAAGATGGCTAAAATGACTTGCACTTCAACAGTGCAGAATATAGCAAAAAAGAAGCGGGATAAATGACCTGGAAGCAACAAGAGAGCAAGAAGGACACTTACCCTCATCTCCTGAATGGATGGGACCTTGCTGAGATTGAGAAAAAGAACATCCTTTACTTGTATGGACTAAAGGAGAAAGAGTGACCTCAAAGAATATCCAGGTTAGGGTTAAGGCAAGGGGGTGTAGGGGTTACTCAGAGGAGACTGAGGATTCAGAGGAGTTTGCTAATGCTGCATTGAAAGTTCCAGAGAAACAGAAGTGTGGGTGACTGTAGGGAAAATATTTTTATGTTTCTGCACAGGCAGGGAGTTCTGAGCAAATTTTTCTGAAACTTGGGACCTAGATGATAAGACAAGCCTAACTTATCTTATGACTGAGTAGATAATGAGGTAACATCCAGAGAGATTTGCCTGCCCAGAGCCATGAGTTTATATTTTAAGAGGAGATGAGACTTGAGACTGTGGAGATACTCTTGGATTGTAAATATGCTGGTCTTACCTTTCCTTTGGAAAATTTATTTACTGCCCAAAAGATTAGAACCCAGAGTCTTTTCTGCTATATTTCTAAGGAAACATTCTCAGGAAAGGAGGAGGCAGCTGTGTCTCTCTTATATAAATGTCCAGATTTGTGTATTTTTGGTTTCTTACCTACAATATTGATCTCCTATGTGCAAGACAACATGTAGCTTTCAACACATGTCTCCAGAGGTAAGAATTGGAGCACAAAAGAACTACACATGTATTATTTTCGATAAGTAATTAATAATCTCTTCTGCTTAAGCAACCTTGTGTGTATATTCAGAATAATATTAATAAATATAGAAATTAAAAACTTAACAAAGGCCAAGTGTGCTGGTTCACACTTGTAATCCCAGCACTTTGGGAGGCTGAGGTGGAAGGATAGCTTGAGCCCAGGAGTTCGAAACCAGCCTGGGCAACATACTGACACTCCATCTCTACAAAAAATAAAAATAAAATAAAATAAAAAAATAAAATTAAAAAATTAGCCAGGGATACTGATGCATATAATAGTTTTAGATACCTGGGAGTCTGAGGTGGGAGGCTGGCTTGAGCTCAGGAGTTCCAGGCTACAGTGAGCAATAATCTCATCACTGTACTCCAGCCCGGGTGACAGAGTGAGACCCTATCTCTAAAAAATATAAAAAAGAGAAAAAGAGAAAGAAAATGATGCAATAAATGCCTCTTGAAGTAAAAGCTAAATTAACATTAACAATGTTGAATCAAATTGGGTAATGCTATTACTTAAATTGCTTTAAGTAATGCTATTACTTAAAATAATTTAATGTGGAGAACCAACAATAATAATATGGTTTGGCCATGTCCTCATCCAAATCTCATTTTGAATTCCCACATGTTGTGGGAGGGGGCCAGTGGGAGGTAACTGAATCATGGGGGCAGGTCATTCCTATGCTGTTCTCAGGATAGTGAATAAGTCTCATGAGATCTGATGGTTTTATAAGAGGTAGTTTCCCTGAACAAGCTCTCTTTGCCTACTGCCATTCTTGTAAGATGTAACTTGCTCCTCCTTGCCTTCCACCACGATTATGAGGCCTCCCCAGCCACAGGGAACTATAAGTTCATTAAACCTCTTTCTTTTGTAAATTGCCCAGTCTTGCGTATGTCTTTATCAGCAATGTGAAAAGGACTAATACAGTAAATTGGTACCAGGAGCAGGGTGCTGCTGAAAAGATACTTGAAAATGTGGAGGTAACTTTGGAACTGGGTAACAGGCAGGTGTGGGAACAGTTTGGAAGGCTCATAAGAAGTTAGGAAAATGTGGGAAAGTTTGGAACTCCCTAGAGACTTGTTGAATCACTTTTACTAAAATTCTGATAATGATATGAACAGTGAAATTCAGGCTGAGGTGGTCTCAGATGGAGATGAGGAACTTGTTGGAAACTGGAGCAAAGCTGACTCTTCTTATGTTTTAGCAAAGAGACTGGCAGCATTTTGCCCCTGTTCTAGAGATTTGGGGAATTTTGAACTTGAGAGAGATGATTTAGGGTATCTGGCAGAAGAAATTTCTAAGCAGCAAAGCATTCAAGAGGTGACTTGGGTGCTGTTAAAGATGTTCAGTTTCAAAAGGGAAACAAAATAAAAGTTTGGAAAACTTGCAGTCTAACAATGTGGTAGAAAAGAAAATTCCATTTTTTTCTGAGGAGATATTCAAGCTGGCTGAAGAAATTTGCATAGGTAACAAGGAGCTGAATGTTAATCCCCAGGACAATGGGGAAAATGTCTCCAGGAATGTCAGAGGACTTCATGGCAGCCCCTCCCATCACAGGGCCAGAGGCCTAGGAGGAAAAGGTAGTGTGTGCAGCTTAGGTACTTGGTGCCCTGCATCCCAGCCACTCCACATGGCTGAAAGGGACCAATGTAGAGCTTGGGCCATGACTTCAGAGGATGCAAGCCTCAAGTCTTGGCAGCTTCCACATGGTGTTGAGCCTGCCAGTGCACAAAAGTCAAGAATTGTTTTTTGGAAACCTTTGCCTACATTTCAGAGGATGTATGGAATGCCTGGATGCCCAGTCAGAAGTTCGCTTCATGTGTGGGTCCTCATGTAGAACCTGTGCTAGGACAGTGTGGAAGGGAAATGTAAGGTTGGAGCCCTCACACAGAGTCCCTACTGAGTTACTGCCTAGTGGAGCTGTGAGAAGAGAGTCACCATCCTCCAGACCATAGAATTGTAGATCTACTGACAGTTTGCACCGTGTACCTGGAAAACCTGTGGACTTTCAACATCAGCCTGTGAAAGCAGCCAGGATAAAGGCTGTACCCTCCAAATCCACACAGGTGGAGCTGCACAAGACCATGGGAACCCAACTCTTGCATCAGTGTGACCTGCATGTGAGACATGGAGTCAAAGGAAATCATTTTGGAGCTTTAAGATTTGAATATCCCACTGGATTTCAGACTTGCATGGGGACTGCAGTCCCTTTGTTTTGGCCAACTTCTCCCATTTGGAATGGTATTTACCTAATGCCCATACCCCCATTGTATCTAGGAAGTAACTAACTTGCTTTTGATTTTACAGGCTTATAGGCAGAAGGGAATTGCCTTGTCTTGGATGAGACTTTGGACTATGGACTTTTGATTTAATGATGAAATGAGTCAAGACTTTGAGGGACTGTTGGGAAGGCATGGTTGGTTTTGAAATGTGAGGACATGAGATTTGGAAGGGATCAGGGGTGGAATGATATGGTTTGGCTGTGTCCCCACCCAAATCTCATCTTGAATTCCCATGTGTTATAGGAGGGAGCCAGTGGGAGGTAATTAAATCATGGGGACGGGTCTTTCCCATGCTGTTATCATGATAGTGAGTAAGTCTCATGAGATCTGAAGGTCTTGTAAGGGGGAGTTTCCCTGCACAAGCTCTCTTTGCCTACTGCCATCCATGTAAGACATGACTTGCTCCTCTTTGCCTTCCACCATGATTGTAAGGTCTCTCCAGCCACGTGGAACTGTAAGCCCCTTAAACTTTGGGTATGTCTTTATCAGCAGTGTGAAAATGGACTAATCCAGATAGCTTCAGGTTTAAACAGTCGCCTTGAGATGAAAAGATTTTTTTTGTGTATGTATGTGGTGGAGAAAAGGATGGGATTCTACCTTAGTGTTTGGACTCATTGTCATCTTGCTGAGACTAGTACAGGATCTGCCAGAACAAGTCCCCTGCCTGATCAGTTTTTAACTCAGGTAGGTAAGAGTTCCAGGGAAGATGATTTCATCAAGTGGGCAATAAGAACATAGAAATAACATTAAGAAGACTGAATTCTTCCAACAACTGTGTGAGTGAACTTGAAACTGTGTACTAGCTCATTTAAACCTTTGTTTGAGACCAAAGCCCTGGCTGGCACCTTGACTGCAGTCTTTTGAGAGACCCTGAATTTCTGACCAACTGAAACTGTGATATAATAAATATGTGTTCTTTTAAGCTGTTAAGCTGCTAAACTAGCTGACTAGTTTTTTAGGCATTAATAAATAACATACATGTCCTGACTCCTAATTAGGAAAGTCACTTTGGTAGCTTGAAATTGTCCATGGTGGTGGACGTTTCTGTCATTAAAACTACTAAATGGTGTGAACTGGGGCTTTTGCTCCTCTAGAAGAGCTGGTTGTTAAATATTTACACTAATACCAATGCATACAAAATTCAGAATTTTGAAAGTCAAAAAGCAGGGTTCCCATAGATAGTAAGATATGAGAACAAATTCAAGAAGGATATTTGGGAAGGAAAGATGACTGGCCTTATAAAGCATTTGGACAATAGGCAAAGGGTGCCAAGAAGAGAGCTTAATAGAGAACTGAAGAGTTCTTATATGCTTCATGCCCAGAAAAGGTCCCTTTGGGTAGATAAGCATGACTGAAGTATGATAATAAATTGGTAGGTGCCCAGGCATATTATGTGGAGCATGTACTGGTGAGCAATAGGATACTCCTTTTGCCTTATTTTCCAACAAAAGAATTAGTACTATTAGATTATCACTTTTAAAATAGCACTGGTACAAAGCATATCACTGAGTGCAAAATTCAAATTACTACTAAGAAAAACAGCCTGGATGTAATAGAAAATCGCCCCATCAGAAAAATTTTGAATATTAGAAAATTTATTCAGATTAAAATAATACATGTATTCCCTTAATGAAATTAGTAAATGAGACAGGCCTAATAGCAAATAAACACACTACATTCACTTAGAATTGTTTTAATGTGGAATATTCCATTTAAAATTCATACGTACTTCTAATGATAATAGTGAAATAAATTCACATTGCTATCTTTGTATTAAAATTAAGGAAACATTTTATTTCTTTGTAATTTTGTTTTATTAGTTACACTTATGTATATGTTACTCATCATTTGTGGTTGTAAATTGTTGCTATTGGAAAGATTGAATAATAGAATGTTTCAACAAGCATGAAGATAGAAACAGGAAAATTGAATGTTGGAGCAGCTAGAGATATTTATATTCGGGGAAGCAGATAGGCAGCCACGTAAATAGTGTCACAGGTGTCTGTCAGCATGAAGCAGAGACTGAGATGCAGAAACAAAAATTTCCTGTTCCTAGACTAAGAAGGGGATGTATGATTAGTAAGAAGAAGGAAAAACTCAAGCCACAGCAACTGGAGAGCTGTCACATTACAAAGATGGGACTAAAGCAAGCACAGGGGAGAAAGGTGGAAAAGGGCTTCAAGTTAGACTCAGGAAGATGGCAGGAACTCAATTATATAACTGAGCTGTAACATTAGCCCAGATTAGCAGAGAGGTTCTGGGCTGTCCATCTTGCTCTAGATTATTGGATGGACTTTCTTCCAGGCCCATGAGCTACAGTCAGGATTGTTCAAAGAGCGAAGCAAAGCTGGCAGTGCTGTGAGAGTTCATAGTGCTTAGTTATACAGAAAAGCTGATGGTCAACAACAAATGAGTTTCATGGTCTAAGTCTGTATGTAATTATTTGTCTGCGATTTCTCTGTACACTTTATAAAATTTTGACTTTCATCTCTATGGGCAAATAAAAACACATTAAGGATACTGACTACATTTAAACAAAAAGTCACCTTTGTCCAATTTCTTTGAAAATTTAGAAAATATCTCTGCAATATAAGATTTAAAACATTGTTCCATTACATTTTTGTTGAAATACAAATTCTGTAGAAGTCTTTTGTTTTAAAGTTTATTTCTGAGCATATTTGAACTAAGCACTCTGGACTGACACTTTTTATAGATTGATACTTGGACGTAATGGCTCCAGAGATTTAATTAACATGTTGTCTCTTTCTTCTGCCTGATCATTGATGAAGCTGTTAAAAGAGCCTAACTGGACCTAACAACAGTCCCAATGACAATCAACTTGATGGACAGTTATTTGCTACTATACTTTAATAACTATTTACACATCTTTCAACCCATGTGCTAATGCTAGCAAGCAACTAACTTTTTTCAAGTATTATTTATTGAGAAAACCTGTCAAAAATATGTTCCCAAAATTAAATTTATGACCTCTAAAATATTTCTTCTAAAATAATTATATAGTCAAATAAAATATAAACTTTATCTACTTCTAAATATTTTTAAAATTCATAGGTATCATAATCTTATAAACTAGAATATTGAAACAATTTTTGCAAATATAAACACCACAATTTTGTATATAATACAATGAAAGAGGAATTAACCTAACTTACAATTTTATAGACAGCCATCCTGATAACACAAATAGATATTCCAATTTTTGTTTCAGCATTCAATCTAATGACTGACTTTCTACTAGAGAACAAAACATTTCCTATAAAAGTTTTAGAATACAATCAGGAAATTATAAAATTATTTAAAGAATATTTTCTGACTGGGAGCTGGAGCCTGTGGGTCGGAGTCTGAGACAGTAATTCTGTTTTGCCCAGGCTGGGGAATGAGCTGATCCTGGAGGAAGGACAGCGTTGTCACTGCTCCACCTGCAACACATGCCCTCCCAGTACAGTATCACCTACAAGGTCACAAATTGGAAGTATCCAAAACTGAAAGAAGTGGATAATGTGCTTGGGGCAGCAGCTGCCTGGGAGAGCAGCTGCCTAGGAGAATGTCAACTCTCCTGCCCAGCCATGTCCCCAGTGCAAACACCCTCCTGTTCACTTTATGCAGCACAAGACTCACCCTGCAGATGAGCCAATGACTACCTTCTACAAGGGCAGCAGTGCTCAGTGTGGATACTGCTGGGGGAATGAGGGCCAGGATGGCCCAGCTGCCTCAATGTCTATTTATCTTGTCCCCCAGGGTGGATTCTCAGCCGGGAGTATGAATTGTGGGTCCTGAGGATCCTTTCTGGTGGAAAGCTAACCCTTTTAGAGTGAAGAGCCAAAGTCTTAGGAACTGTAGCCCATCTGCCAGTCAGGGTAGATAAAATCATTAATGTCTAGGGGGATTTTGTGTGTGGGGAGGAGACCCATAGCTAAGTGTGCTCTGTTAAAAGTCTTGTTCTTTCACCTTTTATATTTATTGGCAGTTGACATTTCCTCACCACCAGTCAACACTTAAATACTTGTACTATTTTCACAACTTAGTACATTGTCCCTAAATATTTAACTATTAATCATAAACTGATTTAATCAAGTTTTTTCTGAATATTTCATGAAAGATGAGAAGTCTAAAAAAGAATATTTTATAGTTTATTACTCTTATAAAGACCTCTCCCCTCTCCTCTGCAACACTTTCTTCTTTTTCAATTTTTTAAAATTTCCAGAATCCTTTAGCATATATCTAAATAGGTGAAACTAAGTAGAGATGTTTGATGAGTATCAAAGCTGATGTGCAATTGAATTTCTCAAGAAAAATAGGTGACATTGGTGGCAACCAACAGCATGTCATTTTTAAAAATGCTTTTCTTTTGTAGGTAAAATAAAGCTTGATGTTAATTGTCAATAGTAATCCACTGGGTTTTATGAATTTATGTAGTGCCATCCATCTGACTCTACTTGGAGCCTACTTATACAGCCATTTTATGAATAATGGTGTTTTATTCCAGATACACAGTATACTAGTTTGACTATATAGTCAAGCATTAGTCTACATTAGGCTTTATTATCTGTTTTTAGATATATACTCTCTATGTTTTTAAATACATTCTTGGCCGTTTTTCAAAGCTTAGTACTATTTTAAGACCAGGGTTCTTGCCAAAGCTAGAAAATTTGTAATGAAATAAATACTCTCTGCTGTTATCAAATGACAATATTTCCTACTAGTTACCCCAAATTATAAATATAGCTTCCTGTTTTATTGACAAAGAAGTAACTATATTTTAAAATAAAATGGAAGACTATGCCTTTGAAATCTTTTCAAGATTTTATGCCTCTTTATTTTGTTGTGCATAGCAATTTATAACTAAGAGATTTAAATATTAAATACTTATACTATGTTGGTTGATGAAATAAAGACTTCCAAGTATGGAAGGATAATAAAAAAATTGCAGAGGGACCTAGGAATAAAGACAAAGAAAAAAGTCTTTTTAGACTTTTATCATCAAATAATATGCTACAGACCATGAGTAGGTGAGAACAAACAAGCAAATGTTTTCTACCTTATGATAAGGTTCTTTTGTATATTTCAAGATATCGTTTTGTGAATTATGAGAGAGTGATACTAATGAGGTACATACTGAGTGACTGGAATGTTTTCACTTCGTTAACATGGCCAATCACATTAAGTTTGTCTCATCACCCAAACGTCCCTAGGAGAGAAAATTGCCGATAGAGAAAATCAAGGTAGAAAATTGATGCTTTCTGGACACTTGAAGCAACATAGGTCAGGATGCCCTTCAAGAGCACACTAACAAGATGATCCAGGAAAGCTCCTGCCAATTTGGTTGTGGAGTGTCATTTGATCATTGTTAAAACTTTCAAAAGACCTTAAAGCTAGACAAAGTATTGGCTCGAGATGAGTATAAAGCCAGGATTAACATTTACTGTCAACCCTTTCTCTGTTTTTCTATATTTCTCTGTCAATAAATATGGAACAAACAATCTCACATGTTAGAGTAACATAAAATAATTGAGTATATTTTTAGCCTTTCCTTTAAATCAATATTAAGCAGCATTAGAATGTAATGTTTTTTCTTACATATTTGTTATATTATTCTCAGGCATAGCACTGGGCAGAGATTATTGCCTTGCGATGTAGGGAAAAGTAGTACTGGTTCAAATCCTTGTACAACTCCTTGTGATTTGGAGCAGGCCACTCATCTCTAAAGCCATTTCCTTGTTGTATGTAGGTTAGAGATAACACTATGTATCTTATAGAATCGTTGTTAGGATTAAGTAAGTAAGAAATGAATAGCATTGGCACATCTAAAGTCACTCAATTAACAACATAGCTCTTTTTTGATCATGTTATTAATTTTCCTGTGTTGAACTTTATATTCTAAGAAGTTGGTAAATATTTTCAAACACACAGGGTCTCACTTGAAACTACTAAAATCATTTAATATAGTGTAAATACATTGGAATAAAAGCACATGCAAAACCATTAAAATATAGATGACTTCCAAGTGGCACTGAGTTTAGACCCAGAATGAAATAGAGACAAGTTCTTTGGTTCACTCATGCAGATTTTCTCCTACCTAAGAGTTATCTCTGTAACCTTAATAAGAAGAGTTCCTTTAACTTGTTTTGCAACACCTTATGGCTTGAATGCATAAACAAAATTATAAAGCGCATCTGAAGTGTGAGATATAGTTGAAATCCGTTTATGACATGTGTTAAAAGTGTTAGGGAAGTGAGAGTCATGTGATTTGCTCAGGAGATATAGTATTTCATCTATGGTATAGCATTTAGAGTGTTCTTCAGCTGCTAAGAAAGTAACACATAATGTGTGGTATACCTCTCTCTTCAGCAATCAACAAGCATACAACAGTACTGCTGCCTGCATAACACCAAATGCATAGGTATCATAAGGGTGTTATACTGAGACTCCATGAATTTCACTGATTAAAATGCTCTCAAATCAGAATGTGTCCAATTCAACAAGTACCCCATGTAGCACCTACTGTTTACATTTCAAATAACAACATTATGCTGCTAAGTGATACAGCCTAGGCAATATTCTTTCTGAGAAAAAAAAATACCACCACAACATAATTCTATAGATAATATTCCCATTACATAATATTGTCCATATTTGCCATGAAATATGTGAAATTTTAATTAGTAATGTCACAAACATTTTGTTAACTGGTATGTATAGCTCTTGTTTTTCCATTGAAGTTATATATGCTCAATGGTATTAAAATTTATTTGTATCCACTCAGAGAAAATAATAAGTTGTTTTACAAACCTACATATAAGGAGTTAAACTTTCTAGAAATACTGGTATTCACCAACAACACTTTTGTGCAGAAATCAGAAGATTCTGTCTGAAGAACTACAATAACAATACTTTCTTCTCATATAGGTACCTGATTGCAGTAGACACTTGAAAACATTCATGCTTCAGTCAGAATTCAAACAATGTCAAACAAAAGAGAGGTAGCAATGACTAAAAATAAGCAATACTAGTAACCATCAAGAAAGCATCCAAGTAAAGCTCTGACTTTAATACATTGAAAAGCATATTTAAAAATTTTTATTACACACACAGATGTAACCATATTATTTAATTTCTTAATCTATGAAGACAATAATTTGAAAGAGGAGGTCATGGAATATATATATANGCTTTGCCTTCTAAAACTTACAGTGCCTTTTGGGGCATCAGCCTTAATCCATTTTTCACGTTTGCTTGCTTGATTCATGAGTCCTAAAATACAAAATTGCATAAAGTTATATCAAGAGCATTAATTGACCACATAGATCCTAGCAACACATCTATAAAACTGAAAAACACCTTGGAACATCAAGAATCTTGGTAAAGATAGTCTGAACTGGGAAAGAGTTGCAAAGTGGTTATCTGGGCTTGCTCCCCTCCATTCACTTTCTCAGAACAACCCTGAGAGGGAGGCTACTCTGGGTTTTGTTTTGTTTTTTTTGAGACAGAGTCTCACCTTGTTGCCCAGGATGGACTGCAGTGGTACGATCTCAGCTCACTGTCACCTCTGCCTTCATGGATCAAGCCATCCTCCCACCTCAGTCTCTCTAGTAGCTGGGACTACAGACATTTGCCACCATGCCTGGCTAATTTTTGCATTTTTTGTAGAGACAGCGTTTTGCCATGTTGGCCATTCTAGTCTTGAACCTCTGGGCTCAAGCCATCTGCCCACCTTGGCCTCTCAATGTGTTGGGATTATAGGCATGAGCCACTATGCCCGGCCTAAGAAGACATTTTTAATAGAAGTGCTAGCTAAAGAAAGGAGAGAAGAAACCTATCACAGAGTGTATAATAATCAATGAATGCATTTACCAAGTATTTGTTGTTTGTTTCCTACATATATGGACTGAGACGCAAAGATGAACAAACACGTCTGTGGCCTTAAAGTGATTGAAATTACTCAGTTTTGTTCATAATTTTCTTGTTGGGAAAACATGAAAATTTAATAGATAAAACAAGTAAAATTTTATTATCTGCATACTTCTCTTATCTGAATACCCTCCCTAGAATTAGACAAATTAGCTGATAAGATATCCACCATTTAATGTTTACTCCCATAAGTGACAGTGGATAATATCAGAGCACAAAAGTTGAGTTTCTTTTCAGATATCCTGTGTATCATATTTCCTTTAGGTGTGTTTTTATTCCATGTAATAATATTTTGCCATAATTTTAAGTTCATAATTCCTAAATGTAGTTTTCTTACTTTTCCTACATCTACTCATCTACTGTATGTATTGCTTCAGTCATTTCTTCTGTTTTTCTTTAATGCCTGTAGTGTCCTAGGTGACCTCATGTTGGGTTCTGAAGAGGACATAAAGATTAACAAACTGAAATTTTATCCAAGAAAGCATTTTTAATGTAGATGGGAAGACTCACATGTAAATAATGCATCACAAGTGCCATAGTAGAGTTTTGAAGGAAGCTATTGATGTCAAAGCTGGAATAAGCATTTCCACCCAGGGAAGCTCGGCAAAACTTTGTAGCAGACAGGAAAGTTAAGCAAGGTAGTGAGAGTTAAGTCGGAGTTTGCCAGATAAAGAATAAGTGGAAAATAGGTATTGCAGAATATGGAACATAGAGTTTGGAAGTAATGCTAAAAACTTACAAAGCATTGAGGGATATGAAACTTTAGGCAGATAATCTTGGAAGTGAAAAAAAATAGCCAAGGGCATTGGTTGTTTCATGTAAAACGATTTGTTGGCTCTATGCATTGTTGACATGGCTTTCGGTTAGGGTGAATATCAAAGGAATTATTGGAGTAAAAACCATTGTCCTCCAAACTTCCTTATCAACTTGGAAAAAGGCTGTTCTGTTAGTCTCGCATCTAAGTATGAAAACTATTATACACGTTTTAGAAAACATGTAACTCCGACTGTTTTTTTAATGTTTTTGTTCATCTTGTTTTGTTTTTGGTTACACAGGAAGGGAGTCTATCAGCTGCTAAGATATGCTTAGTATCTTTTGTTGATAGTACGTCTAGCCTATGGAATAGATACAAAGACCACACAGGAACAGAGGTGTAAGATCTGAGGGTCTGACCCTCAAAAAAAAGAGACATGTTCATTAGTACTTACAAGAGCATAACTGGGAGCAGATATTTACATGGGGCCTATTATATATACCAAGAATCAGGCAAAATATAAAGCAATAAACCCTTATAGTTAGAAAACATTTTGGAATCATGTCAAAATTTTCCACAACATCCTTGACAAATGGTCATTCAACATTTTATCATTTCCCCAATGCTCACTTCTTAGAAGGAAATCCATTTACCAGTCCATATCATTTTAAATGTCCTCCTGATAAGGAGTCATATCTGACTCTCTGGAATTTTTACTCATACTAGTTTCAACCTCTGGAAATTCCTAGAATAAGTCTACTTCCCCTTATACACAGTAGACATTCACATATTTGAAGATTTCAGTCAAGCATACTTCTCTCTCTTCAGGCTAAATATTCTACATTCCACATTTTACAGGTATGGTTTTTGGGACTCATCACCAGTCTTGCTCCTATTTCCTGCACACTTTTGGGCCTAACTCTGTGAACTAAATAAAGGCATGGAAAGCTCCCATTACAGCCTTGTTACCTTTTTGGAATAATGTGATACCTCTGGCTCAAATTACTTTCACGTTTACCTAAAGCTCTTGCATTTTTACCCAAACTGTAATTAATTAGTTTCTTCCAGCCTGCATTTTTATATTTAATTGTTGAACAAAACAGAGGTGCATAGAATTTAAATGAAAACTTTAAATATCCTGATTCCACTATCCAATAATTTAGTTATTTTTCTTAAATTACAGCATCTCGAAAATATCTTAGATACAGATTATGCGGCTTCATCTGATCTATGATTAAAAACATTTCACAGGACAATACCCAGGACATCTTCAAGATGTGCCCTCAGAGGCTGGTTTCTAGATAGAACATAATCCAGGAGTCACCACTTTGTATAGCCATCTATTAGTCTACTGTGGGTACTGCTGCTAGACCTCATTTCTCTACCTTGTTCAAAGGAATATTATGAATGATTCTGTCAAACATCACCTTCTCAAATGGTTTTGAACTAAACTTGATGAATGGCCTTATGTACTCATGGGGTGAACTGTATCACTTTCTCTTTCCCTTGTTTATAACAAATGTTCTCATTTATTTGGTTTTTCAATGAATGGAATATAAATTATGAAAGGGGTGACCTCATAATGCAAGTGAAACGGTTATGCAGAAACATAAAATATGTTATCCATGCTTCAAAATAATTTTAAAATCAAAAGATATGAGGATACTTGAAATAAGAAACATGTACAAAAATCACTAAAATAAAAGATTAAACACTTGTCAGTTAAGAAAACTTGTTAACTTTGTGCATTACAATAAACTACGCATATAACACATTGCTATTCATTGTCTTATCAAAGCAAGTATGCAACAGTTTTATTTTTTTCTTGCCTTAGTCTCCATATTATAGTGTAAATTTTATAGAATTTATATAATCCTGACATTTCACCTTAAAATATAAGCTTCTTAAGGGCAAGGGCTGAATCTTAATCACCAAGCAGCCACAGGGCTTTCCTAGCACAGAATCTGGCACTGGAAATCTATTTTTTCAGAAAATATAGATGTGTGTAATAAATGAATGTTTATGGGCTTCTTGAGTTGTTAAATGCAAGTTGTACTACCCTACCACTTAGCCCAGATAGCCAAATTAATCATTTTGTTACATAGACTTCACTCATATTTTCTGTCTGCATGTTGGAGTGTCTATCTAAAATAATTTTGGTTTTGGCACAGTAGATATTAAACTGACAGTGTATAGCCAGCAGGCTTGGTAGATTATTAAGGCATCTCCTGCAACCTAATAATGAGAAACCTATGTTATCAGTGCAGAAGTAAGTGCTTGTCTTGTTTCCTGTGGCAGAAGGGTATTCATTCAGATCAATTGAAAACTGTATCAAATTATTTTGAAATAAATTAAAAAGAAGTACAGTTAGGACACAAATATCTTTCTTGGATTTTGATTGGAATTTAATGTGGAGAGTCCATTCCTACCTGCTCTGATTCTCCCAGTGGTATTATGCTTCAGACTTTGAAGGAATCTTCATAGCCTGAGATCTGTGCTGAGATCACATAGCTTGGCCTATACTGAGTCCTGTCTATAGAATCAAAGGCTCACTGTAGATCAATACTGCTGACAAAGGCTTGCATTGTTCTCAAATATCTTCTCAGTAAGGTGAAAATTTTCCACCAGTGCAGATAAAAAATAGGGTAGATGTTTAGCAATGGTCAACAATGGAATAGCTTTATCTGAGACCCTCATTTTTCTTATAAAGGATATTTTAGTAAGGGGCCCCGTTCTGTGGCATTCCAAAGTATAATCCTCCCCAGGGAGGTCCTCGTTCATCCTTTCTAAGTTGAATTGTATGAGCATATTTGAAATTTGTGAACATGTTTTTAGCAACGACAACCTTATTCTCAAGTCAAATTATTTGGATCTATCTTTCTAAATCCCAGATCCAACAAGTGCTTTAGTACTCACAACTAACAAACAGATGCACTTAACCAGTTAGGATTCCTTATGTTATGATTCCTCATGAGTGACAAAACATGTGAGTAAAGTCAGTATTAAAACAAAGCGTGTGTTGGCTCACTTCTCTGAAAAGTCCCGAGGTGTGGCTGTGTCAATCAAGCCCGATCCTGTGGCTCAATAATGCCACCCATTTTTCTTTCTACTCTGTTTTCTGTTGTGTTGGCTTCAGCTAGTACTCACACAGTCCTGCTTCTCACGCAGTGAAGTGTTGTCTTTCTCTACCCTTTTCCACCTGGTCCCTTCTTTATCCAGCAGTAGGTGGAAGAAATTAGTCAATTCCCAGTGCTTATTTATGTTAAAACTATGGCTTTTTAATTTATAGATTTTCTTATGTGAATAACAGATACTTAACAAGTTTTTAAGGTTCTTTTAGATCCATAATTTGATCTGACCTTGATAATCATCCCAGGAAGTAGACAAAGATTTTATTATTACTTTTCCTTCACAAAGTCAGGGAGTCAATTTCTTGTTTCAGGTCACAGTTAATAGGGGACTAAACAGGGATTAAAGATAAACTTTCTCATCCTAGATCTTATGCATTGTTATCTCTACCATGATACCTCTGCATTGTTCTGGAAATAAGGTGAAGGTGATGCTGTTGGACCAACAGGAGCCTAGTTTGTGAGTGGGGCTGACTGTACTGATCTGGCACAGGCCGGCAATGCACCTGACTGTTCATCTGATGCCTGCACCTCTTGTTCCACATTTGAAAAGGAAAGAACAAAAAGGTGGATGAAAATAAATAAAACAAAGATACATTGACAGATAGTACTTTAAAGAAAAATGAGATGAAACAGTAAAAGTAGACAAGGTGAAAACACAAAATTCAACTGAACAGACGGAATACCCTCAAAGGCCTAAGTTAAGTCTTTTGTCTGAATTTAAAATAGTTAAAAGCAAGAAGTTAGTGCAGTGCTAGAGCAAGAATCAGGGCTACTGCAGAAATCAAAGGGTGCGGCTGTGCTGAAGACTATAGGTGGAATTTGTGGGTTTGATATCACCAAACATTTGTAGCAAGCAAGGACGGAAACAGAGAAATAACCAAACACACAAAGAAAAGAAAGGTTTTTCAAAAGTCAGAAGTTAATCAGTGGTAGGAAGAAGATACATAAATTCCACAAATTTTCAGTTTCCTATGATTCAAACCGATTTAATCCAAATCTCGGAAATAAGGGAACCACACCTAACTTCCTGTTGAAGAGTAAAAGAAGTACAGGCTATCAGAAACCAGAAACTTTCAGAAGTACAGGAATCAGCTAATAGAGGTTTCTAATGCCCAACTCGAAAGCCAAAACAATGGGAACTCCTGTTAAAAACACAAATGTTCTGGATTCATTTCTGAAGATTTAGATTTAGTACTTTGAGATGTGGTCAAGAATTGGTCATTTTAACCTGAGACATTTTTAGTAATTGGGCCTGTCCTTGTCAGTTGGGAACCTTTGGTTTAGTGAAGTCTCAACTGTGAAATAAAAGATAAACATACAGAAAGACAAATGCTCATTTTAGTTAAAGGATTTTGAACTAAGTATTGAGACTGTGCTATGTAATTCTCAGGTGACTATCCACAGCGTTGTCAACATATACAGAATCTCTGTTAGCACTTTATCCATGATTCGAATAAATTATGACTGCGATAAATGCTGAGTTTTTTTTTTTTTTTTTTTTTCCAGAACATTGATTTGTCAGTTTTATCAAATGTTTTCAAAGTGATGGCAAATACAATGTTTTGTCTTTGTCGGGCATTCTGACAATCTTAGCAAAGTGTTAATGCTTCTGTGAGTAGGGCTTAATATGTTCCTGGGCTTATTTTGATCCTTACAGCAAGAGAAATTATTAGTAAAAATTAGTATGTATATGGCACTTTTCATCTTCAAAATGCTTTAGAAATATTAACTAATCTATGTCCCTGTTCACAAAATGTAGCACAAGCCTTATTACTGCAGGGGAAGAAAATCTGTCAGAAATCTGCTATGGGAGCTGTTGCACAGCATGCCGTGCTTTCTGCAGATTCAGCACTTTGTCAAACTGCCAGTGGACATTGACAGAGAGCAAATATAATTTGGCAAGAAATGGCAATAGAACCCCAGAGCTGGCAGAATGGAGGCTGTGGGAAACAAAAAAATCCGAGCCCATTGCTGTTAGCTATATGTAATGCACATCCAGCCTTCATTTGATGTTTTGCTTTTCATTTTACCAAATTTGGTAAAATTATAATTAATAAAAGCTCATATTAATAACAAAAGAACATAATAGTTATATGGTAGATTTAAGTACAAATCTAGAAAATAGGGACCCAGACACTGAGAATTTTGAGGTTCTATTGCAAAACTTTGCTGACTTTTCCAAGGAGAAAACATTCATGTATTGTAATAAAACTTTTCTTGTGACGTTTTTGTTATTTGGTTTTAACCACAATGAAAACTGGTCTGAAAGGTTTTGTTTTGTGGAGGGCTATTATAAAATATTATAGGGCATTTTTTTATTATAATTTGTTTTGTGTGTGACAGAATTTCACTCTGTTGCCCAGACTAGAGTGCAGTGGCGCGGTCTCGGCTCACTACAAGCTCTGCGTCCCAGGTTCACGCCATTCTCCTGTCTCAGCCTCCCGAGTAGCTGGGACTACAGACGCCCACCACCACGCCCGGCTAATTTTTTGTTTTTTAATAGAGAGGAGATTTCACCGTGTTAGCCAGGATGGTCTCTTTCTTCTGACCCTGTGATTAACCTGCCTCGGCCTCCCAAAGTGCTGGGATTACAGGCATGAACCAGCGCCCCTGGCCTATAGGGCATTATTATGTTCGCTACCTCTAAATTATCACAAATTCCTCTAACTCTTCATCTGGGTTTCAGTAAAGTTGTGTTTTTGTCAAACTGAGACATTTTTCCCCATGACTTCTGTTTGGTTTCTCCACAACTCAGTTCATATTCGAATTAATTTTTAACAACCTCTTTAACCAATCATATAAAAAAGCAAAACTTGAATGAGGTATGATTTTGTGGCTTTTCCTTTATATAGGTGTCTCTCATTAACACATTGGTTCATTCATTTTTCACTGATTTAGCCCAAAATACCTATTGATGAAATAATTTATGCAGGATGTTCAGCACTATCACAAAGAGAGTACTCAGCAAAATGTTTTCCTATTATAATCATATCATACATACTGAAAAAAAGATCTATTAAGTGCCTATTACTATTTAACTTGCATTGTTTCTTTATAGCTTTCCTTAATCTTTTCACTTTTATGTAAAAATTATTAGGATGGAAGGACATTAGTCAAACATTTGAGTAATGTTCCCCTGCTTCCTTCTGAACTTGACCAATTCTTTTCCTGCCCTGACCTTATTCTGTAGATCACCTAGTCTTAGGGAATGCATTGATTATCTTTTACCTAATCTCTTAATTCTGAAGTAATTACCTACAATGAGCCTGGTTGTCTTGGTAGGATTCACTGATTTCTTATTCCTTTCTAAAGACATGTGCTGGTTTAGGTCTTGACTTCTGCCTCTCATAGTCATACATTTCCCACAATGGCGATTCCGTTCACTGGTGTAGGCCAGTCAGTGCCTCGAAATCCTCTGGCAACTGTTAATCTCCTGAAGGTAAGCCACCCTTGGATGGCTCAACTGGACTGAAGGGAAGGACAGTTAGAGGAATAAGCTCAGGCGAATCAAAACCATATTCCCCATTTGTTGCTGGCAGCCATCTTAGGACTGTGAAGAAAACCCACTTTTGGATGAAATTGACTCCGTAGGTAGAAGTAGCAATAAGAAAATTCCTAGATGTTATCTCTGAAGCCCTAAATCAACTAATCTTAATATATTATTGGACTGTTATGATTGAAATCATTGTATTTTCTCATTAATTGAGGCAGTTTGAGTGGAGGTGTTTCTTACTTGAATGGGAAGACTTTCTAACTGCTCCATTGTGCAACCCTCCTAGCCTTTTACTACCCAGTGGAGGACACCTGAAATCTGCCAAAAGATCCCTCGAATCCCAACTGCCAAATAATTTGGGCATAAAATGATAGTATCCTAAGTAAGGGATCTTAAGGTCATTTCATCCAACCACCTATCTGATATTTGACTCTTTTCTGTATCATCCCCATGAAAAGGACTTCTGAACTATGCAATCTATTATCGGGAATGCACACCTTTTGAAGATGATGCATTTCTCTTTGGAAAGCAATGCTCTTTTAAAAAAGGTCTGTGCTAAGGACTTTAAAGGATTTTTTTTTTTAATTTAAACTTTAGGAACACCATATGAAGAAAGTTTTCATTATACTTTTATTAGCCCTATTATAGAGTTGAGGAAACAGAGGCTTAGAAAAGTTAAGTAAGTTGTCTGCAATTTTAAAGCAAATAAATATCACAGATCATATGCTTAGTTTGAACGTGAGTGTCCCTCCAAAATTCACATGCTGAAAGCTAATCACCAAGGTGATGGTATTTAAAAGTGGGAATCTTCAGGAGGTGGTTAAGTTATGAGGGCAGAAGGGGGAAAAGAGCTCTTATGTAAGAGGTTGAAGAGAGCACCCTAGAGCCATTTGTCCTTCCACCTTCTGCCATGTACGGACTGAGCAAGAAGACCCTCACCAGACACCAAATCTGCTGGTGATTTGACCGTGGACTTCCCAGCCTCTGGATCTGGAAGAAATACATTTCTTTTCTCATAAATAACCTAGTCTCAGACATTTTGTTATTGCAGTGCAAACAAACTAAGAAATCATACCTTGAGTTCTGTCAGATTCCTAAACTAAGTGATGTTCTCCGTAATTGTCATTCTCTGAGTATGCTGTTAAACCAGGTAGTATTAACTCGTTTGCATTTTTCTTTCACAGAACTTTTATCATTTTGTCCCATCTTCATTCCCATTCTACATCAATATCTTGTTCATTGCCTCTCTAAACACTGATGTACTAGGCCTATCACATTTTTTTTCAATCACGATTCTACTAACTTGACAAAAAGGATTATTCTGATACAATTTATCATAAGAAATTGGATTTATTTCTGGGGCTGACACTTAAAGGGAGAGTCTAGAGACAGGATCTAATGACCTCACATTTTATCTGAATCATCATAAATATGTAGGAAGTGTGTGTGTGTGTGTGAGAGAGAGAGAGAGAGAAAGAAAGGGTGAGAGAAAGAAAGAAAGAAAAAAAGAGAAAGAAGAAAGAAAAAGAAAAAGAGACAATGTATCCATATGTGTGAGTGTGCAAGAGTATGTGTGTGTACAAAAGAGTTAGAGCATAGCTAGCCAAAATCATAGTTGACACCCTTTTTATCAATTTCAACACTTTATGTGGGTAACAATACATTTTCAGGTTTTGTTGCCCTTATATTGTCTCTATATGGAAATTAGCTGACTAGTAAATCTTAAGCTCCATGCAGAGTGCAGAAAAGATTCAGAATTAGTGTATCTCTCTTATACTCTAAATGGGCTTAGAAGTGTCAGACTCTTTTCATAAATTGGCTAAAATATTCACAAATTATTTTTAGAAGCAACACGAGCATTCCAGCTTTTCTATCCCTTTTCAGGGTCCCCTTTCAATCCTCGACAGCTTGCTGAACCAGCCCTGCTGGGTGCCAGTATTATTGTCTGTCCTCAATACTCTGAAATAATTTTCTCCATATTCCATTCACCAGAGCTCTACTGCAACACTGGCTTGCAGTGTCAGTTGTGAAATTCACCTCGTGTGGCCTGCAACTGCCTTATTTTCTCACATTTTTAGCAGGTCCCACACTTCATTCCATACAAGTTAATTCCTTCCATATCCACAGTTTACCCTGTAAAGTAGGTGGATGATTAATAGTAATTCTAAGCAAATCACTGCTAGAAACCTGGAGTTAACTCCGGATACTGGAACACCAAACAGAAAATAGGATAAAAGCCCAGGTGTTCTTATAGACCCAACATGTAATATTTAGAGAAATGATACAGCTTTGGGGTGATGGTAAAGACTGGGGACTTGGGGATTACCCAATGTACATGGGCTACCAAGCCTGAGATACTACAGTGTCAATTATTGATATGTTGCATCCTACCCAATAAAAGGATAGAAAATTCTAGCACACTCTCCCTTTCAGGTTTGGCTCAGTAATTTCTCTATAGCTAGACTCATTTGAAAAAGATAGTCTTACATTATCAAATTTTACTTTCATTTTGTTAGCCAAAGGTTAAAAAATTTGGCCAAAAAGACTGAAGAAAAGTAGGATATATTTATATCTATATTATCTGTTAAACCATGCAATATTTTTCAGAAGCAGGGTGCCTACCTTATCCTATCATCATCATTATGGTGTTCATCACCCTAATTAACATTTCCTGATTATTCAGCACAACCCAGCTATCATGTTAAACACTTCATAAACATTGGTTTGTTATTCATCTATAAATACTCTGAAGAAGAAGGCAAAGTTTACAGAACTTGAGTGAGTTGTCCAAGGTTAAATACTGGCCAAGTAGGTCTTCAACCCAGGCTCTTTAATTACAAAGTCTGTGTTGGTAACTACTGCCTTTCTAAAGTGATTAAAAAACATCCCCTGGGCTGGGCGCGGTGGCTCACGCCTTTAATCCCAGCACTTTGGGAGGCTGAGGCGGGCAGATCACAAGGTCAAGAGATCAAGACCATTCTGCCAACATGGTGAAACCCCATCTCTACTAAAATACAAAAAATTAGCTGGGTGTGGTGGCACATGCCTGTAGTGCCAGCTACTCGGGAGACTGAGGCAGGGAATTCCTTGAACCTGGGAGGCGGAGGTTGCAATGAGCTGATATCACGCCACTGCACTTCAGCCTGGTGACAGAGCAAGACTCTGTCTAAAAAAACAAAAAACAAAATCCCTTGACATATCCCATTCTTATTTATTGTTTGCTTGTTTGTTTTTAGCATGACTGCCTGCTATTTGGATCTCCCAGATGCTGTTTTTTGTTGGATTGATGTATCATATCTTGAATTCTTTTAAGCTTCAGATTATGGCGCACCCATCCGGCCTCCCGTTTTCTTGAAAGGATTTCAGGATGATCTTCTTGACTCATATCCATGCTGGTCTACACCTAGAGTCAAGGTCCCCTGTCTCTGGACTTTAGTTTGGACTCCCAGCCTGTCTGGGGCCTTGTACATCTGCTCTGCCCTAGGCTAGTCCTATCTAGTATTGCTTAAGCATTGATTTTGACAGCCCACATCCGAATCTACTACCACCTCCAGTATCTATTGATAACTGCTATAAATTACCCTTCCTACTTATTAACTAAGAGCCACCTACTGTTGCATATTGTAAAGTGACATAGTTAAGCTAGTCTAGGTCTAATAATACTTTTCTTCAACAACACTTACAGGTTCATAAAACAGATCAAGAGTGAAAATGATGCTAAGCAATTGAAAAAGTATATTATTTCTGATTTACTTTCTTCAAAATGTCATCTTTGAAGTATATAATTATCTGTTCCAAGCCGGGCGCGGTGGCTCAAGCCTGTAATCCCAGCACTTTGGGAGGCCAAGACGGCGGATCATGGAGGTCAGGAGATGGAGACTATCATGGTAACACGGTGAAACCCCGTCTCTACTAAAAATACCAAAAAAAAAAAACTAGCGGTGACGTGGCGGAGCGCCTGTAGTCCCAGACTAGGGAGGCTGAGGCAGGAGAATTGGGCGTTAAACCCGGGAGGCAGAGGCTTGCAGTTGAGCTGAGATCCGGCCACTGTACTTCCAGCCTGCGGTGACAGGCGAGACTCCGTCTCAAAAAAAAAAAAAAAAAAAAAAAAAAAAAAAAAAAAAAAAAAAAAAAAAAAAAAAATAATAATAATAATAATAATAATAATAATAATAATTATCTGTTTCCAAAATAAGAGGGAATGGTAAATGTTATGAAGCTGGCTCCTTGGTCATGTCTGACTAATCTTCATTTCTAAAGACTGGAAACCCCAGAACTCAACAACAACAAAATGTTCCAGATTCTGCAATTTGCCCATAAGCTAAAACAGAGCTCTTCAAAAACCTAACCTCATAACCTAAATTTATATTTTTTATTTACATGCTTCTTCTGGAGGCAAAATAGTGTGTAGGATTCTGACTGCCTCTCTGCCTCTCTTTCTCCTTCTGGGCGTCTGCTTCTCAGCTGTGTGACTCTGAGTAAATAAATTATTCATCTTGCTTGTACCTCAGTTTTCTCATCTGTGAAGTGGCACAAAAATAGTACACATATCATAAGATGTGATAAGAATTAAATGTTTACATTTCTTAGATAATTATCATACATACAGAGGTATTTAATTTTTTAACTTTTAATATAGGTTCAGGGGTACATGTGTAGGTTTATTATATAGGCACACTTGTGTCATGGGAGTTTGTTGTACAGGTTATTTCATCACCCAGGTACTAATCCTAATACCCAATAGTTATTTTTCTGTTCCTCGTCCTTCTCCCACCCTCCACCCTCAAGGAGGCCCCAGGGTCTATTATTCCCCGCTATGTGTCCATGTCTTCTCATCATTTAACTCCTTCTTATAAGTGAGAATGTGCAGTATTTAGTTTTCTGTTCCTGCATTAGTTTGCTAAGCATAATGACCTCCAGCTCCACCCGTGTTCCCACAGAAGACATGATATCATTCTTCTTTATGGCTGCATAGCTTCCATGGTGTGTATGTACCACATTTTCTTTATCTAATCTGTCACTGATGGGCATTTAGGTTGATTCCGTGTTCGCTATTGTGAATAGTGCTGCAATGAACATTTGCATGCATATGTGTTTATGGTAGAATGATTTATATTTCTCTGGGTGCATCGCAAGAATGGGATTGCTGGGTCGAATAGTAGTTCTGTTTTTAGCTCTTTGTGGAATTGCCACACTCCTTCCCACAATGGTTGAACTAATTTACACTCCCATCAACAGTGTATAAGCATTCCCTTTTCTCTGAAACCTCACCAACGTCTGTTATTTTTTGACTTTTTAATAGTAGCCATTCTGACTGGTGTGAAATGGTATCTCTTTGTGGTTTTGACTTGTATTTTTCCATTGATTAGTGATACTGAGATTTTTTTCATAAGCTTATTGGATACATGTATGTTTTCTTTTGAAAAGTGTCTGTTCATGTCCTTTGGCCACTTTTTAATGGGGTTTGTTTTGTTCTTATAAATGTGTTTAAGTTGCTTGTAGATGCTTGATACTCGACCTTTGTCAGATGTGTAGTTTGCAAACATTTTCTCCCCTTCTGTAGATTGTCAGTTTATTCTGTTGATAGTTTCTTTTGCTGTGCAGAAGCTCTTAAGTTTAATTAGATCCCATTTGTCAATTTTTGCTTGTGTTATGGCTTTTGGTGCCTTTGTCACAAAATCTTTTATCTATTCCTATGTCTGAAATGGTATTGCCTAGGTTGTCTTCCAGCGTTTCTATAGTTTTGGGTTTTACATTTTAATCCATCTTGAGTTGACTTTTGTATATGATGCAAGGAAAGGGTCCAGTTTCAATCTTCTGTATATGGCTAGTCAGGTCTCCCACCACCATTTACTGAATAGGGGGTCTTTTCTCTATTGCTTGTTTTTGTCAGCTTTGTTGAAGGTCAAATGGGCATAGGTTTGTGGCCTTATTTCTGGGCTATGTGTTATTTATAAACATTCATTATTAATATTTATTATTCATTACTATTGGTATTGTTTGTTAATATCAATGTTTTGGGTTGTAAACTCATGTAGTCTACTGCTTACTCAAAATCTTCAGTCATTGCAAAATCAACACTTCTACCCTGAATACATTCTTTTATCTCTACATCTACACCTTCTACATGTGCCCAATCACGCTTTCCCTCCAATTTTTTTTCAGTAAAGAACTCTATAATTTATTCAATAGCTCATACCAAAAATCTAATTGTCATTCTTTCCAGTTTCCTCTGTCTCAATACAAACCCTTCAATCTAATTATTCATTAAGTAGTATCCATTTTCATATGTAAATAATATGTAAATAACATGTAAATTCACTTTACTATGTAAGCAACCATCTAGTCTACTACTCAAATAGTGATCCATGGGCTAATTCTAGCCTATAAATTGCTGCTGCTGCTGCTGCTCTTGTTGTTGTTTGGGGGCAATGAATTATCAAAATATAAAGTAAACATTTACAAATTTTTATAGAAATTTGATGTTGAGAGATTTTAAGCATGTAATATATTTCACTTGGTCTGGAATGAATTTTAAAAACAAAACAGCCCAAAACCTGGACAGATATTCCCGCTACAGATTGAGGAGCACTGCTGGAAGCCTGTGTGATCTCTCACTTCAACCACAGCCATGGCTCCTAAAGCACCCTTCTCTAAACCCACTTACCCCACTCTCATCCAGGTCTCTCTGGAGCTGAAAGCTTTTCCAAATGCAAATAGTCCTATTACAATCTCTGTATCCCTTAAGTCCCCTCAATTACCTCACGTTGATATTAGCAAAAAATCAAAACTCTGTACAAGTGTCACCTGCCTTTGGGCTATTCATCCAGACTTTTTTTTTTTTTTTTTGAGATGGAGTCTCACACTGTCACCTGGACTGGAGTGCAGTGGTGCGATCTTGGCTCACTGCAACCTCCGCCTCCCAGGTTCGAGTGATTCTCCTACCTCAGCCTCCCGAGTAGCTGGGATTACAGGTACCCGCCACCATGCCCAGGTAATTTTTTTTATTTTTTATTTTATTTTTAGTAGAGATGGTTTTATTTTTAGTAGAGATGAGGTTTCTCTATGTTGGCCAGGCTGGTCTCGAACTCCTGACCTCATGATCCACCCACCTCGGCCTCCCAAAGTGCTGGGATTACAGGCATGAGCCACCGCGCCTGGACTCATCCAGACTTCTGTTACATGCCCCTCCCTTCTTGACTAACATCAGCCACATGGGCCTTCCCTTCTGGAGTCTTTAGATATACTGTTTCAGTGTCCTGTGAGTCCTTTTAGTTCTCTTTAAAATAGGACTTCTTCAAGGAGTATTTCCTGAACCCCAGAACAGGCAAGACTCTCTACACTTGCATGGTCTTATATCCTTTTGTGGAGCTTGTCACAACTTTAAATAATTATTTACAGAATTATGTCATCAATAGCTAAGGCTGCGTCTCTTCCTCTCTGCTGTTAAATGCATACCTGGGAGGGCATTGGGTACAACGTTGTGTAGCAGTTAAGAGTAGAGACTCTGGAGCTTTGTTTGAGTGTTTGTGTTTGAATTTGGACTCCACCCTGTGTGTCCTTGGATGAGTTCCTCAATCCTTCTATACTTCACTTTCTTCATCTTAAAATCAGGATGCCAGGTCTTTTCTTAACATATTTTTACAGGGACTAGATCATTGGAATCATCTGTTAGGCATGGTTCTCCTGCGAAACGGAACTAAGAGACTTATTAAAAGGAATTGGCTCACATGATTACAGAAGCCCAGAAGTCCCAAGGTCTGTAGTCCACAAGCTGGAGATCCAGAAGAGCTGATGCTACAGTTGTAATTTGAGGGCAGCACAAGACTGATGTCCCAGGTCAACCAATCAGGCAGAAGTTCTTTCTTATATGGACTTTTGGTTCTATTTAGGTCTTTGATTGATTATATGAAAGTCATTCATATTAGGGAGGGCAATCTGCTTTATCCCGTCTTCGGATTCAAATGTTAATCTTGTTCAAAAACACACTCACAGACACAGCCAGAATAATGTTTGACCAAATGTCTGGGCACTGCATAGCCCAGTCACTAATAGACATAAAACTCTTTGTACAGTGTTTGGCACATGATGGGAGATAGGTAATGTTGGAAAAAAAAAAAAAAAAAGGCAATGGCAGAATTGTTAATACTTACAAGTGTATGGCTAGCACTTGCTGAAAGAAAAAAAATCAGAAACAAAAGGGAGCAGGCAGTATGCACGTTTAAGTTACTTCATAAAATAAAAGATATTCCATTTTTGGAAATGCCTCTCAATTATTTTACATGTGTTTCATTCAATGTTTCTGTGTCTAACACGCCAATCTGGCCTTGCTGTCTCTGTTAGTTTGGGCCTGACTCGACTCTGCATCCCCATTGAACCTATTTGTTTCTTCTTCTTTTTTGTTTTTTTGACAGAGTCTCACTCTGTTACTCAGGCTGGATGGAAGCAGAGCAATCTCAGCTCACTGCAACTTCCACCTCCCTGGTTCAAGCAATTCTATTGTCTCAGCCTCCCGAGTAGCTAGGACTACAGGCGTCTTCCTCCCTGCCTGGCTAATTTTTGTATTTTTAGTAGAGATGCAGTCTCACCATATTGTTCAGGCTGGTCTCGAACTCCTAACCTAAGGTGACCCACCCACCTCGGCCTCCCAAAGTTCTGGGATTACAGGTGTGAGCCACCGCACCCGGCCCCGTTTGTTTCTTCTTATCTCATCCTAGGTGGCTCTCAGATACATCCTCTTCCCCAGCTCAGGCACACATGTTTCTCCCTTGGACCATTATAGTCAGATGCTGGGTGCTTTCTTGTTCTTGCCTCAAGTATTGTCCTTTTTAAATTCCTCCTCACAGCTGCCTGAGTAATTTTTTTCAAAACAAGTATGTAACCATACCACTTGCTTGTAAACCATTTCCAGTAGTCCACCGCGGTCACTGGATAAAAGCCTGGTATATTAGCATGAAACCGGGGGCTTTAAAATGCTGGACCCCAGCTTGGCTCCTTGACATAATTTCCAGTCACAAATACATACACCATGTCCAGATTCACTCTGCTCATCTAGCCCCTCTCCCTGAAATAGTCTTTCTCTTCTTGTTTAACTTTAATCTTTTGCTCAAATATCACCCTTTTCCACTCTCCCAGAAAATGCGACTTGCTCCTTTTCATATTCCATATCTCTTAATAGATTTGACAAAAACTGTCTGTTAGAACCTATACAGTGTATTTCACTGTTCAATTTTACATACATGCACTTATTTTTACACCAATCATTTCAAAGCTTCTTAAGGATAAGCATTATATTTTGCTCATTTTTGACTTCTAGTTCCCCATACTAGATATCACTGTGTGCTGTACGGTAATTAGCAAGTAATAAGTGATTGTTAAATATGTGTTGATCACTTGTATTGTGAACTTCCCATGTATTCTGTCTCGTTTCCCTCTTCTTTTTGACTTCCCTCAATAGCCACCCTGGCATCTTCCTCCATTTACTGCATTACATGCATTACTGTGTCAATCTGATATCATTTCAGGGGACTTTCCAGAAAGCACCCTAAGAAGCCAGAACTTCCATTTATCAACCACCTGCCAAATCCTCCCTGAGCCAGTGGTTGTGAGTGACAGAGAAGATAAGGATGCAGTAAGAAAAATTTGCCCTGGCATAGAGAAGCAATCCTTAATATTGTACCTGTTCTGCCATCTCGGGTATTAGAAGCAATCAAAAGCACCCTAACACTTCTTGAATTCAATCTTCCATGAACTTTAGCACAAACAAAATGCATTTTATAGACACATGAAGACATAACATATTTTCTCTTCTCATTGATTAGTTTATTTTTCAAAGCACATAAATTAAAACTGTGATCACGGTGGAAAATTGCAAAGATAACTATTTTTTTCCCTCAAAAATTCTGGGGAGAAAATAATAATAGTAAAAACAAAAGTGTCATCCGCAAAATGTGAATGCTAAAAAACCCAAAACTAATGTGTATTGTGCACTTGCTGTACGTCAGGCACTGAATACTGACTGATTTACATACACTGTCTCATTTAAGAAACACAGTAAACCTACGAGGTGTGCAGTTTTAGCATTTGCATTTCACTGATGAAGATGCTTACTAAGATTAAGAGAAATGCGAAACAGTAGTAGAACAAGAGGAAAGAATATGTCATCTTGAAATTCTGTTCATATTAAAACTGAAGTTTGGCAATATGCTTGTTCTGCTGTCTTTGGGGCATCAACATTAAAGAAAATAATTGCAACTGCAATGAAATTCTCTTTTGGGAACAGACTAGCTTGATTAAAATGCCTGATGATGGGTTAAAGGAGCAGGAGGATTCGTGCCACCATTTATTTGCTCACTAAATTAGCTATTCAGTATTATACATCTTTTGACTGCCTCTGTCAGTATTATACATCTTTCATGTTAAGGTACTAAGACAAGAAAAATAATACCATATACAAGGATAGGAAAAAGTTAATTTCACTGCAACTCTCTCCTTTGTAGTGCAGGTTCCTTGATTTAAGATCTGAGGCACTTCAAAAGCATTGTGAATTTGGAGAAGTAATACATCAGCTAAAATCTAGAGGCTTAAGGCTTGCACTCCTTCACCCCATCAGGCTTTGTGTGATATGTAACTGAAAATGTCTTTTCATTAGTGGAGTCGATAAAGTTAAAACTTTTCTTGATTAATATTCTCTTGCGAAAATCAGTTACTGCCACGGATTTACACTGCAGATTTGCTGTAGTAGTTATAATTTCTTTTGTGCTGAAGATTCATCTGATACATTTATTTAATAAGGATGATTATTGTTGAAGGACTGAGTTGGTTAGTATTCCTTAGGTATCTCTGCTGGCAAATCTAAAAAAAATGTTAGAATCTCTGATACTTGACAATGACCTTCAGTGATACTATAGGAAGTTTTACAAGTCTCATTCAGGGAAATGGTTCAGGGAATAGGTTGTTCTATTGTTTAAGAAAATGCAATGTGTGGCAAATGTGCATGCCAGATAACTGAATTAAATTCTGACAAATAACAGGAGAATTTCTGGTATTCCACCTAGTTTTTCAAATTGACACTTTATAATAAAGTTTCAGTAAGTATATTTAATTTCATGTATAAATCAAGTTCAATTTATTTAGCATTGGTGGACAAAGTATTTTCTGAGTAGCTTTCTTATCCATGTGAAGTAAATTAATCCTATCAAAATGCTATTACTTGCAATAAAATAGTGAATTCAAAGATGCTCCACAAGATCAGATTTGTTTCCCAGGATTTGTCATTTCTTTAACCTTCATCCTGTTCTCCCATCTCTTGTCTTCTCTCTCATTTTCTAATTGTGATCATTTCTTTCCATAGTTTCCTCTGAAGAAAGTATCCTTTTCTCAGATATGTAAAAGGAAGAATGATGAATTCCTCAAAAGAAGGGTTTTGTTTAAAAAAAAAAAAAAAAAGCTATTGATAATATTTTTTGAGAGATAGCTAAAGCTTTGGATAAATTACCTTAAATTATTGTATTCATAATAGGCCAGAATAATGTATACCTTGGGCAAAAAAACACGATGCCTGGCAGATGTAATTCAAATTAGGTTTGTTCTCATTTTATCGAATCAAATATAATCAATGTATTTGTTTATATTATATTTTCAAAAGAAGTTCAAATATGCCATTTTAGGGAGGAGAAAGTCTTATCTTCACCTCCCAATTTTGTCTTGTAATTGAGGAAGCAAAATTCATTAAAGAAAGAAGCTTTTTTTTTTTTTTTGTCTTTTCTTGAAGAGAAAGTTCTCATTTTAAATTCTCGAAGAGGTGTTTTTGGTGTTTTTTCAAAAGCTAACATCACTCCTGTGCTTATACAGCCTGCCTTCTCCTTTTCATCAGACCACCCAGGTTGTACGTTCGCAATAAGCAAATCTCTTTTCCTTCAGAACTTCTTGACATATTATTTTTCCTCAAAAGCAACCTACGTAAATTAACTAACTATAGTAACTTCACCAAGCCAAGAAGCTTCTAAGTGTTCATTATTAACCCTTTTTGAGGCAAATAGGTTTCGAGCCCCTTTAAAAAAACTGTTAAAAGCAGTGGACTCTGTCCTGAGTTAATGCATGTATGCAATTTAAACTTTTCAAATATAATTTCAGGAACTCCATTAATCCTTAAATCCTTTTTTTAAGATCCCAATAGGAATTTTCATTTCAGGCCTTTTTAGCATAGGAGGTTCTGGGAACTTTCTTTTGAATTATTACTATAGAAAGAATAAGGAAGAATTAAAAGTGTATTTGTTATTCATCAATTGACACCATGCCAATGACAACAATAGCTACCATTTACTGCTCACCTACTGTGTGTTAAGCTTTATCTTTTTAATGCATACTGTCTTTTCTCATGCTGTGAACAATTTCTACAACTTGCCAGTATTATTATCCCCATTTGATAGTTGTGAGAAGTTTCAAAAACAATAATATCTTGTTTATAGTTATGCAGAATGTCTTCAGTTGCAGGTAAGCTAACTAAAGCATTTATAGTAATTGCAGGATTATTTTATTCTCATGGCAACAAGTTTGTGGGTAGGTGACTGCTGGCTTTCAGCAAGAGCTTCACAATATTCAGGCTCTGAATCAGCATGCCAGGTACCCTTTTGACATTTCTCTCATGCTCAAAAAATGGCAACCTCAGCTCTAGGCAAGGCACCTTAACCCAACTGAGAAACAGGGACTTTAAGAAGGACAATAATTTCCAGAATATTTCCCTTATATTTTTCTTACATCTTATTGGTTGTAACTTGGTCATCTGTCACCTCTAAGTCAGGAGGAAAGTTGGAAAGTTAATATTTATTTTATTTATCTTCAGTAATCCTAACCCAGTTGTAATTATATTACTCAGGGAACATTTAGCAATGTCTGGAGTTATTGTTATTACTATTATTATTATTATATTTTATTTTTGAGATTGAGTTTCACTCTTGTTGCGCAGGCTGGAGTGCAATGATGTGATCTCGGCTCACCGCAATCTCTGCCTCCCAGGTTCAAGCAATTCTCCTGCCTCAGTCTCCCGAGTAGCTGGGATTACAGGCAGGTACCTCCATGCCCAGCTAATTTTGTATTTTTAGTAGAGACGGGGTTTCTCCATGTTGGTCAGGTTGGCCTCAAACTCCCAACCTCAGGTAATCTGCCTGCCTCAGCCTCCCAAAGTACTGGGATTACAGACGTGAGCCACCGTATTTTTTTGTTGTTGTTGTCACTATTTTGAGGGTAGAAGTGCTACTGACATTCAGCAAGTCCTGGCCAGGGATGCTGCTAAACACTACAGTGCACAGGAATCTCCTCACCACCATTACATCGCAAATACTTTTCCTACCTCCAATGTCAAAATGCCTAGGTTAAGGAAGCCTGTTCTACAGTGAAGAGTGGACAAGAAAAAGGCTGTCAGAAATGGTCATTTTGTAGGTTTACCATGTCCTGTCCATGCAACATGTAAATAAAAGTTCTAAGTATTGTGATAATTCTTCAATAGAGCAAGAAATATTTAAATTTGCTTGGGAAGCATCAAATACGATTTTACAATATTATGTATTATAATTTTGCATTTTCTTTTCCATTGTCTTACTTGAATAACCAACCCTTTTTCTAACAGGTTCTCTTGTTAGTTATTACCAAATACCTGATTGAAAAATTGCTCAACATTTTATAGAAAATATAAAGCCTATATTAAGACTTGGGGTTTGCTGTCTAAGCAAAATTTTCCTAACTAAAAAATACTGAAAATATTTTGTTATAAGTATACATAAGTGGAGCTCACTATATTTTTGCTAAATTTAATTAATTTATGTCAAATAAGAGAAAACACAAAATATATGTGTGTATGTATATAATGTATAAAGCTCAAATCATTAGAATATAAGTTTTCTTAGATCATGCTTTGACTTTAAGTACACGTAAAACTTGGTTTTGATGTAATGATCGAGTATTTTCCCTAAGGAAGCTGTAGTAACCCTCACTAAAATGAAAATAGAAAAATAAAGGATCAATAGCAGACCAGGTAATCAAATGTTATAAATAAGGATAGAGGATGGATGGAGAAATTGCATATTACCTAATCATGAATTTTAGAAAACATGGCACTTTTGTTAGACTGTTATTTAGAATCAGTTATAGATAATGAAAATAGTAGATTCAGAAGACTGGTGATGGACTGATCTCATTGAGTTATTAGAAAGAAACAAATGCTGGTCAGAAAAAATATTTTTGAAAGTTTAAATTGTACATTCATTTTTTCATTATTCATATTTTATTGCCTTGGATTTTTATCAATGACTCTACATTTCCCAGTAATATCACCAAAATGCTACACTTTTTGTTTTTCCAGCTCACCCACTTTTATTAACTAACAATGCTTTTGGCCACCAGGAGATAGGGCTGTGCACAGGGAAAAGCTTGAATGTATGAGTGCCTGAGATTGTGGTTTTGTGTCTGACAGACTAGCGCCGTATCTGAATGGATCATTTAATTGATCTTATTGATCTTTATTTATTATAGGGAGTTAAAAGACTAGTCTTTCTCATTTTGGGAAATCATACACACCAAGCAAAGGAATTATTTTTAAGAATTCCAAAATAAAAGCCAATGCCAGGATACACACTCAAATCTGATAGTGCCAGCTTCACACATGAAACTTTTGCTTCCTTTTGTAAATGATCTCTTCCTGCATTTTGCTTTGTGTCAAGGTGCTCCTATCACAGTTCAGTTGTCCCTTGGTTTCTGCAGGTTTTGCATCCACAGAAACAGGACAGACAGGGGGACTTCAGCATTCTGGTGAGGTTTTGGGAGCAATGACCTGTGGATATGGTGGGGGGGATACTGTGATGGGAGGTCTTCTGAGCACTACTCTGCAACAGGTGCATCTTTTAGAATTAATTTAATTTTCACAACAACCCTAGGAGGCAGGCACAATTTTTCATTCTATATTACAGATAAAGTAACAGAAGCAGAAAAAGGAAAAGGAAATTGCCCAGCTTCATTTTAGTTGGTAATTGACTGATAGAGCTGAAATTTGTCACAAGTCAAGGTCTGTGGCTAGATCCTGTTTTCATAACTACTGTGCTATAAAAATAAAATGCATACAAAGTTATTTTTGAATTTCTCTTCTTCCTTATCCTCTTGCAGCTGGTTAATCAACAAATGCTGCATATTTGACCTTTGAAAAGTTCCACACACCAACCCCCGCCACACACTCCTCCTTATATTATCCTATTGTCTGTGTTCATCACTTCTCACTTATTTATTGTTGCAATCTCAATATGTCTTTTTCTTTTCATCTTCTACTTTCTCAAATCCATTTTGCTCACTGGTACAGATCCTAAAGTATAGCTTGAATCATGTCCCAGTTACCCGCCATGCTCAGTCGCTCTCCCCAACTTCAAAATGAAGTCTTTGGTCCTAGTATCTGTCCCCAAGTATCTGCCCCAAATGAACTTTCTAGTCTTTTGTGTTCCACTATACTCCTTCACATTTCTGAACTGTATTACTCCTATTTCTTAAAGATGTTCTTTTATTTCTGATTATTTGCTTCAACTTATGTTGTTTCCTTACCTTGTATCTTTGTCTTCCCAAGTTTTGCACACTGCTTAAAGGATGAAAGGTACTTAATGGAATAGAATGGCAGTTACCGGGGGCTGGAGATATTGGCTAGGGGATAGGAAGATGGTCAAAGAATTCAGAGTCTCAGCTAGACAGAAGGAATAAGTTCTGGAATTCTTTTCTACAGAATGGTGACTATAGTTAATAATAAGGTACTACATACTTGAAAAGTGGTAAGGAAGTAGATTTTAGATGTGTACATCACAAAATGATAAATATGTGAGGTGATAGATATGTTAATCAACTTCATTTGATCATTCCACAATGTATACATAGATCAAAGCATCACATTATATACCATAAACACATAAAATTTTTCATCTATCAATTGAAAGAAATAAACTTAGAAAGGTCTTCAAAACATATTTTCTTGTTGAAGAAATAAAAATTGAGCTTAAATGTAGCTCAAATGCCCATCCCTCATGAAGTGTCCCCTGGAACTGCTTCCATGAACTCCCATCTGCACCTTCTCCCCTTTGTGAATTACTGGGGAACTAATGGGACTCACCACCTTCAAAAGGTTGATATATTTTTCAGAAAGCAAGGGAAGTATAAAATAAGATTTGTTAGTAATCTCTAGAGTATTTTCAAATTACACTTTATTATTTTAAGTAGCTGAGGTACAAAGATTAATAAACCAGAATGATAGTCAGATATCTTAACCCTGAGTCCTGCTTCTCCCACTAACTTTGAGAGTTTCTTGAACTTCAATATAAAAAAAAAATCAAGAAAATATATCTAATAACATTTTTATTATAAGGCTATTGCAAGACTAAAAGAGATCATTAAATACAACATTTTATAAGTTGTAAAATGCTGCACACTTTTAAAGGACTATTGGTCCTTCAAATTCAAAATTTTATTAACATTCTTGAAGACCTGCTCTAGGCCAGATATTTCACACATTTGATCTTATCTTATGCTTCTAACTACTTCATATTATTATTCCTAGTTTACGAATATGTTTTTAAAATCAAATGACTCAAAGTCACAAGGCTAGGAAGGTAAAGCACTCACAAGAACATTAATCTTAAGTCCTACATTATTTCTGCATACATAATGATGCCTTCACATGGCGAAAATTCACAGCAATGGAGCGCAGAGATCAAGAGCATGATTTCTCAAGCCAGCAGCGCTTGGAATCAAAGTCAAGACTTACCATTTATGAGCTGAGTGACCTTGCCTAAGCACTTAACCCGTCTGTGCCTCAGTCAAGGTGTATAATAGTAATAATCTCCCCATAAGGTTGTTGCAAGTATTAAATGAGTTCATATGTGTGTCTTAGGTCTGGTTCCCTAGAGGCAGAGCTTAAGGCAGAGATTATTGTACACATGATTTATTGGGGTAGGGATCTCAGAGAAAGGAGAGAGATGGAAGGAGGAAAGTTTGTGGGGATATCTAAGTAAAGAGAGGCTCTCAGCGGGATACTAGCATCAGCCTCATCCCATGGAGAGCTGAGAACCACAAATTACACCACAGAATTGGCCTTTTGTATACCTCTGTATCCATCAGCCACTGGCTGCAAGCTTGCGCCCGGGGTGCGCAGTGCATAAACTTCAAGGCTAGTTGGCTTTCTTTCTACAGAGGTTAATTTTTTCTGGAGAATAGGAGAGCCTGGTCTGTTTCGTAGCCAGCACATACAGCTGCTAGGTGTTGGGTGCTCCACACTACTAAAATAGATTTGGGCAGCACACTGATAGAATTCACTTCAACATACAAAGTCCTTAGAACAATATCTGGCTCAGTGTAAGCTGTCAATAAAAGTTAGCTTTCATTACTTTATTTTGCTCTGTAAGTTTTCTCACATTGTTTCGTATGTTTAGCCTTGGCTTTCTGACCAGAATGTAAGTTCCTTAAGGTCGGGGACCAATTCTAATTCTGCCTACTGTGCTGCTTACCTGCAGCCATAAATCGATGCATTGTGATGGCTGCTTAGCAGCTCTGATTTATGTCTGGTGCTGAGGGTAGGACCTTTGCCTGCATTCTTTTTTTTTCTTTTTCTTTTTGCTCAAATGCCTGCTTTTCATTACAAAATGTGATAATGAATTACACTAACTTCTATTTGGCAGGGGATATCTCCCCTTACAGAGTTATGTGTGAAATAATATAATTGTATTTTTATCTGTTCCAGACACATTTTATAACTTTGTGCTCAATACACTTCCCCTAAATTTGTTATTTTATTTGTGAAGAGTTTGTCAATATTTAAAGTGAAAGTTATTAGACAAGTCAGACATGCTCTTCCATTCAGCAATGCAGTCTTGTGGGGAATAATTACTTTTTAATATCTAAAGCAATTCAGTTGATCAGAATATTGATTCTATTCTCATTTTTGATCATTGTGTCATTGATTTAACATTATCACTGGCTTTACCAAGCAGGGTAGAATTCGAGGTGTCTTGCACATTCATCTTTGTTAAAAGATAAATGCATGAGACAGGCTTTAAAAGCTTTTTAAAGTGCAAGATGCTGGAACTGCATTTTCAATCTGCATTCTCTCCTGCTGTTTTATGGAATTTATTGAAAATGTGCCTCTTAGAGGTCAGATCATTTCTTTCTTCAAGTGGAAAAAAAGATATAAGTAATATATTAAAAGGTCTCTAGGATGACATCAAGAAATTAGAACAACCTCATTCTATATTCAGACACCCCTCCTCTTGAACATTATGACTCATCAAAATAAAATCACAATTCATCTAACGCTTCTAGCCAACTTTAGACTTTTGCATTTTAGATTTTATTGGAACCAATCACATGGGACACTTTTTTTCCTCTAAAATTTACCCCTGTCTTTGTCTTCTCAAATCAGGTAATTTAGAAAGACAAAGACTGAATTTTAAAAAGCTTGAGAAACTTTTACAGTTTTATCTAATTTGAAATCTATTAATTTATTAAAATGAATGTCAATTCTTCAGCTCCTAAGTACTTTAACATCCTCTTTATGCCTAAAAGATTTTCTGAACAGACTACACTCAAAATATATCACTTGTATGATGGCTTTAAATAAGTATAATGTACAAATAATTGTTGTGTGATATGGTGGGGCCTGGTGGGAAGTGATTCGATCATGGAGGCCTATTTCTCCTGAATGGTTTAGCACCGTCTCCTTGGTGCTGTCCTTGTGATAGTGAGTTCTTGCAAGCTCTGGTCATTTAAAAGTGTGTGGCACCTCTCCCCCACCCAACTTGCTCATGCTTTGGCCATGTGATGTGTCTGCTTCCCCTTTGCCTTCCGCTATGATTGTAAGTTTTCTGAGGCCTCCCCAGAAGCCCAGCAGATCCTGTCACCATACTTCCTGTACAGCCTGCAGAACCATAAGCCAACTAAACATCTTTTCTTTATAAATTACCCAGTCTCAGGTATTTCTTTATAGCAATGTGAGAACAGCCAAATATAATGTGTGAAGAAAAGGGCTGGTATTAGAAAAAGTGGTGGTTTTTTTTCTTTTTTCAACAAGCAAGTAGCTAGTCTAAATTATTTATCACTCTAGTTTTCTAATCTACAGACGTGCTGCAATAGATCTTTTTATAAATAAGATAATATATACATATATAAATTTATGCAGAGACGAATGCTGCTCCTTATTTGTGCTTCTAATCTGTAGAGAAGTTCTTAATTATTTCTGGTCACAGTTTGATGAAAATATTTTCACCTTTTGTTGATTGCCTATCTTATAGTTTGAAGTACTTCAGTAAGTCTTCCCTAAACATGAACAGTTTGCTTTCATCTATGCGGAGACAGTCCCCTTTCATTTACTCGAATTAATTGTTAATAGATTGTTCTCTCTCAGTTATTAAAAAGTAATGGTAATGATTCAAGAGCCACTTGGGAAAGAATCCTATCTTTAAGTATTCAAAATGACTCAAGCGTGAAAAGTCCTCATATCAAATAGAAGCAGCAGAACTCCTCAATGGGCAGAGGGATTCAGTAGGCATTCCTAAGGTGGGGAGCTTTAGAAAGCAGTGCTTGAAGGTCATCTGCTGGTTGATGGGGGAAGAACTGTAGACAGAGAGATGAGATCCATGGAGAATATACTAACACAGGTGTCACTGGATACTACAGTGGAACCCTTTCTGTCTCACTTTTGGCCCTTAGATTGAGAGCACTGGATGCCAAGTCCTCACACATGGGCTTGTTTGTAGCGCTTGTCAAGGGGCTGTCCCAAAGCTGCCCTGTGAGGCTCATCATCTCTCTCAGCGACACACAGGCAGGGCTATGGGACTGGTCAGGAGGGCAATGGGGCCAATACAAAACACTCTCTGCATTGTGTTGTTGGGACCTGGGAGAATTTCCTCTTCTGACCTGTGGGAAACCCAGTCTGAAAGGGGGACATTTGTTCAAGCGGACATTTGGAAGAGCTTGATTTTTTATGATGTGGAGTTTGAGGGCATATGGGAGACAGTTTTTATACATATATGAGAAATGTTAAGGTGAGAGATGAAAGGTTGTGACTGTCAACATAACAGAGTTTTGAGAAAGGAGGGGAGGAATGAGAAGGAAAAAATAGAGTGGGGAGAGAAAGATACAGAGATTGACTCAGGTGTGCTCTGGCATTGAGCCCTCTGTAAATGCCCAGAGTAGTGGTAGGAGGAGTTTTCCTTGGACCAAGTGGGTCTGTGAGAGGATACTGGCCTGAGGGTGCCAGAGTCAGGATGGGAAGGATGGAATGACCAAGTGACCTAGCAGAGGAGTGAGATTCAGGGACAGAAAAAGAAAGTTATGGATATCTTCCCAGGGGAGCTATTTATATCAAAATGACTGCAGAAAAGCTGAAAACTCACCTAGGGTCTCTAGAAGAAAAAGGATCTGTTTTGAATGCTTTTCCTTTAAGCCAGAGGCCCCAACCTAAACCCCCCACAATATGAGCTTCTAATTCTTTCTCCTCGTGGTCCTAGGCCTAGAGGCATCAGCAACAGCAGCTTCTGGGTCTGGGATGAACTGGGTAGACTAAAGAACAATGACATTAACCACACCTCATCCCACCTCCATCCCCACTCATGCACCTTTACAGGCTTGAAGTGCTATGAAGCAGGCAGAGAGAGAAGCTCCAAACTGGATGAGAGCTTGGAATTTTGAAGACTACACTGAACCACAGTAATTATTACCAGAGTTAAGTGTCCTTGTAAAACAAAGCGATGGAAAAGCTCTTTAACCTGACTGAGATTTCATTGAGGGACAAGGACACAACTGTTTCATAGAGTGAGGGTGAAGAGACAGTGGGAAAAAAGAATCAAGTGACCTTGTAAACTTAACCTGTCCAGTTCAGTTCCTTCCACAAAATAATTACAGAAGTGTGAATGCTTTAAATTTGGGGCCAAGGTCAAGATAGTAGGATAGGAAAAGCAAAAATGGACAAAGTAGAAATTAGGATCAACAATAGACAACATATGATCAATGTTCGATACGTTTCAGGAGAGCATCTTACTTAATTTTTACTACAACTCTGTGATGTCAGAATCATTATCTCCATTTTAAAGAAGAGGAAACTGAGACACAAAAATAATCTGCCTACAGCTGCACAGTTAAGTGACTTTTCTTTTTTTTTACTTTTAGACCCAGACTATGCAGCTAACTTCACATACATGGGGCCACAGCTTGTTTTTAGAAATGAATCGACACTATTTGGTGAAAGAGCAGCTGTTAGGAGTGAGGCAGGGAGACAAGCCCACAATGACTCAGAGAGTTAGAACTAGCATGGTTAAGCAAACATTGATGCTGTGATCATAAACGAGAAAATCAGGAGGGGAATTAAATGTTGCAGAGAGAATGAAAAGTTTGGTTTTAAACCTAATTTCTTCAAGGGTTTTAAGGTGCAGGTGTCCAGCAGGGAGGGAGAAAGGTGGAACTAAACTGCATCATGGCAGAGATGGGGATGTGCTAATGGAAGATATGCTTATGAAAGTGATATTCTCGCTTCCTCCAGGGAGTTCATTCTTGCCTTGGGCTACATCCCCACTCACCTACCACGTGGGTGATTCCAAATCTGTGCACAGCGATAGCCATACAGTTTCTGGTTTATTTTATAAGAAGTGCCTCTGTTATGTTTCCTTTTCTTAAAGACTCTGAGTTCCTTGAGAGCAGAGCCTGTTCTTTAGCCTCCTCTTTATCACGGGACCTGGCAGAGCGCCTGCCATTACCATTAATACATGTTGAACAAATGAAAGAATGTGTAAAGAAGCAAACAGTGAAACAGTGAGTTGGGTGATATCAGTGAGGAAGACAAAAGAGGGAAAAGAATCTTGAGGACAGAATTTTAGGAGTGCCACTAGAGATGAGGTATTACGGGATATAAAAATAGATGACGGTGATTAAGTGGAGAAAATAGGAAGAGATCCAGGAAGGAAATACAAGAAGGATTTCCAGAAGATTATTGACAGAGCTGTGTGCTGCAGAGAAGTCAAGGAGAGTGAGTCTCTGAAAGGTCACTGGACGTAATAAAGAATTGGTCATTTGACTTTCAGGAGAGCAGTGTCCATAGAATGGTGGGGACAGAAGCCAAAACGCTATTAGAGAGACATGCAAACAATGGCTACATAAGTTTATAATTGATAAAAAGAGATACAGAGAGTGTTAGAAAGGTAGCTTAGAGTAGTAAAACTGTCAAATGATGGGTTATTTACTAGCTTATATGTTTATCAATTGAAGAGGCAGAAATAAATGTATCTAAACATCTTCTGTACATATATATGTATGTATATATATTTAAAAAGCTATTGTAATGGCTAATGAGGATGCTATTGAGAAAAGACAGTAGGGGAAGTCGTATCAGGAAGGAGTGATTCTTTCCAGAAGGGCTTATTTATTTTATTAATACATCTTACATAACACCTTTTAGAGTGTTATATGTTGTAAACCTGGGCAGAACTAAGGCTTTTGAGAGCAGTATGTTAAGTGTGATTTGTAGTAAGCATTTGTCATATTCTGTTACTCAGCATCTTTTAATCACTTTCTCTTTGTTAATTCTTTACATAAGAAGAAAGTCCTCATTACTTTTAACCTCTGCGGCAGCTGAGATGAAGGCTTATGATCTAGATTCCATGAGTCAGAAACAGCTGAGCAAGGCAGCAGTTGTCAAGAAGTGCTATATGGAGCCTGTATTGCTGCTGTCTTTAAATAAGTGAAAGCAGCTGCACCGGGAGTGGTGGTTCTAGGGATCATATTCTGGATTCAGTGTCTGTAGGGCAAGATGTGATAGTAAAAATGTACCTGCCAGCAGTTCTGCAATATGGCTTAGGGATGAGTCCCAGCCAACTTTTGACCCTTTGAGAGCTTGTATATCCCATTCTTTTTTTTCTTTCTTTCTTTCTTTTCTTTTTTTTTTTTTTTGTTTGTTTTTTCGAGATGGAGTCTCACTCTGTCGCCCAGGCTGGAGTACAGTGGCGCGATCTCGGCTCACTGAAAGCTCCGCCTCCTAGGTTCACGCCATTCTCCTGCCTCAGCTTCCGGAGTGGCTGGGACTAAAGGAGCCCGCCACCACACCCGGCTAATATTTTTTGTATTTTTAGTAGAGACAGGGTTTCACCGTGTTAGCCAGGATGGTCTCGATCTCCTGATCTCGTGATCCGCCTGACTCAGCCTCCCAAAGTGTTGGGATTACAGGCCTGAGTCACCACGCCTGGCCTAGAGCTTGTATATTCCATTGTTTATGGGTCTTCATTCCCTTCCTGTTTGAAGTGGAGTACCAACAAATGCTTAGATAATTTTTCCCATTTGAAATTCTAGAATCTTGAAATATATGGCCAGGTAATATTTACTTCATCCAGGCAATTATTTATGAATGGTCAACTCTCCTTTTCTTAGCCTCTTCTGCAACTACTAGTGATGGTAGAATTGGGAATCAAGAAATTTAAAATGTTATGGGGAATTTAGGGTCAAGGAGATAATATGTATAAAATAATTTTTACTTTATGAAAAAATATTTTACTTAATAATGTAAATAAATAATGATTATTGTGAACCATTTTTTATTTATTACTTATTTCTGTATTGATGGGGACTTATAATTTATTTTGCTTTCTTTTGCAGTCTAAAAGGCTGTTTTGTTTTGTGTTGCTTCTAGTTCCACATTAAAATATCTCAGGCCTGCTTGTTTTTTACTAATGGAGGTATTAACTTCCATATGCTGAGTCTTGCCTGTGAGAACCAGTCTCTTGGGGTCCCTATTTTCAGAAATAAAGTGCAGTTTGGATGCTCAAGATACAAAGAGGTTTGAGTAACATTTGCCTAACATGCCTGCATATTCCAAATCGGTAAATCGGTATTTTACAACCCCTTCCTAAACACACAGGGTTATCTTATTTTAGCATCACCTGGCTGGTTATCTTATTTTAGCATCACCTGGCTATATCATTCCTTATATAGATGTACATGGCTCTATCTTTTTCAACAAAAGCAGAAGTATATGTCTAGTTCCAATTTTGCCTCACATTTCATTTTTTTCTCTTTCAAAGTTTTAATGCAATAATCTCTTCATTTCTTCCACTGTCCACTTACAACTTCTGGTTAGTTCATGCTTTTAAAAATTATTCCCTAGAGAACTGGAGGAGTGACATTTTAATTTTTTTTAATTTTAATTTTATTTTGTGTTTATTTATTTTTGTATATGAATAAGTTCTTTAGTGGTGATTTCTGAGATTCTGGTGCCCCCATCACCTGAGCAGTGTACACTGTACCCTATGTATAGCCTTTTATTCCTCACACTGCTGCCCTTTCCTCTGAGTCCCCAGAGTCCATTGTGCCATTCTTATGCCTTTGCATCCTCATAGCTGGAATAGATGATGTTTGGTTTTCCATTCCTGAGTTGCTTTACTTAGAACAATGGTCTCTAATTCCATCCAGATTGCTGCATATGCCATTATTTTGTTCCTTTTTATGGCTGAG
>NW_016806320.1:128158-129141 GCF_001698545.2 Rhinopithecus bieti
ATATATATATATATATATATGACATTTTCTTTATTTACTCATTGATGGACATTTGAGCTGGTTCCATATTTTGCAATTGTGAATTGTGCAGCTATAAATGTGTGTGCAAGTGTCTTTGTTTATGACTTATTTTCCTCCGGGTAGATACCCAGGAGTGGGATTGCTGGATCAAATGGTAGATCTACTTTTAGTTCTTTAAGGAATCTCCACACTGTTTTCCATAGCGGTTGTACTAGTTCACATTCCCACTAACAGTGTAAAAGTGTTCTCTTTTCACCACATCCATGCCAACATTTATTATTTTTTGATTATTTGATTATGGCCATTCTTGCAGGAGTAAGGTGGTATCGCATTGCGGTTTAATTAGCATTTCCCTGATAATCAGTGATGTTGAGCATTTTTTCATATGTTTGTTGACCATTTGTGTATCTTCTTGGAGGAGTGACTTTAATGGACTCAAGCATGATTATCTCTATGTGTGAGTATGTAAGTATATGATAAGCCTGTGTCTATACCTGTAGTGGGTTCTGGTATAAACTTATTTTTTTTTAAATTAAGAAATTGTAAAACCATGCCCAAGCAGAGCTGACTAATACCTTCAGTTTGTTTTAGCCTGGATGCATTCTTGTACTGTGCAAATCAGATGCTCTTACTTTATATGCCACGCTATGCTCACACTGCCGCTGTCTCCGGGAAGTGTTGCTGTCTTGTATCACTAAAGCTTTGGTTGTCACTTATGCATTCAGTCAAAGGTCACAAAAAGCAAATTTGATAAAGAACACAATGTTTTGCTGCTATTTCTTTTAAAGGGCTGATTTGGATAATTTTGAGTTTTTGTTACAAATCAGAACAAGACAATTATTTGAATTTTGACTCAAAAGTAAGAAATAGAATCTATGTGTACATTCTTCATTCATATATTCAATTGTCAAGAACTTATTTGAAATAACTGATCCTATGGAGTAAAATGTAGGGTTTTATTT
>NW_016806320.1:130136-159845 GCF_001698545.2 Rhinopithecus bieti
TGTAGGGTTTTAAAATAAAGAAATAAAAACTTTCTGTGTCGTGAACCTCAGGGGTTTCAAGTATGAGCCTTAGAGGAATGTGAAACATACCTTTTTCCCCATGATAACAATATCAATATTTAAATTACTTCCTAAACATCAAGAGCTCATAAACCAAAGACCACAGAATAAGAGAGTCTATGGCTAGACTTTACAGGATCTATGAATCTGCTGCACCTAAATAATATTATTTTCTTCATGTGGGAGTAGGTTCATAGCTTTCCCTATATTTCTATATTTCTATGAGTCTATATAATGAAAAAGTTTTGAACCAATTACATAATTAATATTATATATTATCTTAAGAGTGCCATTAAAAGTCCCCAAAGTATCTTTCATTAGTTAATTTTAGCAAAATATCTGGATTTTTTTTTTAAACCTGAGAGAATCTTAACACTCTAAACAAAAATTGTTAACTTTATCTCTTTGCTCCCTTTCCCTACCATTATTAGGTATTCTGATGGTGAAGGAGAGCGCTTAGAATGCATGTATGGTAAACACATCAGTGCTATAATCGAAATGCTTGGTTTTCTAGCCTGTTGCCTTGACTTTATGTCCCTGTATCTTCTGCCCCTGTACCGTAAGAATGATGGTGTTATTCCTCACTCTTAACTGGAGTGATGTCTACTGCTTTGGTGCTGAGTAGAAAGCAGACTACCAATAGGGAACAATATAGATGTCATACATGCTGTGTATATACTATCATCTCTTGCAAGTTTCAGTGGCCTGATATGTTTTGAATAAATATTTATATGTCCAACCTGTGTATGTTTTCTATTTGAAATACTATTTTTATAATTTAGGGTTTTTTTTGTTTTGTTTTGTTTTGAGGTGATGTGTCACTCTGTAGCCCAGACTGGAGTGCAGTGGCGCCATATGGCTCACTGCAACCTCTGACTCCTGGGTTCAAGCAATTCTCCTGCCTCAGACTCTCCTGCACCCACCATCACATCCAGCTAATATCTGTATTTTTAGTAGAGATGGGTTCTCACCATGTTGGCCAGGGTGGTCTCGAACTCTGGACCTAAGGTGATCCACCTGCCTCAGCTTCCCACCTGGGATTACAGGCATCAGCCACTGCACCCAGCTAATTTACTATTTGTAGTATTACTACATTCAAGATAGTATTTCAAGTAAACAATCCAAATTATATCAAGCAAGTTAAAAATTGGGGTCATTTACTAATCTGAATTTTGAAGTATTTGGAAACTAAATTGAGTTCAGTTTTTTAATTAAAAATTTTTTGAACACAGTCTCATTTAAATATGAAGACCAGAAAAAAAAAGATATTCACTGAATCTTTAATATTTTCCAGAATTAATAATTAACTGAAATCTAATATGTGATAATATAATCATAAAATACTAAGAACTTTTATGGATGATGGTCTAATTTGAATTCAATCATTAATTATCCTAAGGTATAAGATCACCAGTTAATTAATTCTACGTTTTCTTTTTTCTCAATTTTTTGTCTTGTACTGCAGATTGTTGCAATGGCACTGCTGAAATTTCAGCCTTTTTTGTGATAAGGCTGGTCTATGGTTTTCAATGAATTCACATGCACTTTTTTATCCTATTAGGAAGAGAAGAACAACTGTTCATAGAGCAGGTAAAGAAAAAGGCATTACTGGAAAGGGCATGTGAAAAATGAAGCTGTGGATGGCATTCTGCATTTGCTTTGAGTAGTGCTGGTGGCATCAAAAAGAGCAAGAGTAACAGTGACTAATTTTGTCTCCTAGTTCACGGTTTCATCACATATCTCTTTGTTTGCTATTCTGCAACATCAGTGAACTATACTTCTGCACCTTTTCCTGGGTAATTACAGAGTAAATGTAAGTTAGATTATGAGGGCTATTATAATCTTGTCAGTATGTTTGGCTAAAGTCTTTTTATTTAATTTTTTTTTGTGAAGCCTTTCCAAAGGACTGCATCTTTCAAATATTGTTATTCTTTATTGACCTAATAATGGAGAAAACATCAGAAAATAGACTATTTGAAGAATGGTAAAAAACATTGAGATTTTGAAAAGCCATTATCCTCACAGAACTTTAATGAACTGTATCCTTTTAAAGTTTCAATAACTTTGGGGATGTCTTTTGCTGTTGATAATGTAAAATTGTGGGAAAGTGCCTATGTTCAGATACCTAAATGCTTTTGAAGAACTTAAAATTGATTGACAATTATTTTTCATATCTTTTTAAAGAGCATCAAATATATCTTAAAGCTGTGCATCTCAGACAATAATATGGGCTATAAAGTTACTCAGCTCAACAAACAACCCATGTTTATTAGTATTATATACAGCAGCAAAGAAGTGTAATATGTCCCGGGAGGGAGACAACTCAGCACCTACCCAAGAGGAGTTTAAGATATCCTGAGGACACTAGAGAGACAGAAGAAATCAGTTTAAGCTAACCCAGGGAGTGATTAAACAGATTAATGAATTTCAACTGAAGTTCCTCATGGCCCTTTCCAAGTTGTTGTACAACAGGTGAAGGCTGTTCCATTCCTCCTCCTTTATTTAGCTTTAATCTGTGCAGTGAATTAGCTGATGTCATCTGCTTTATGAGTTGGGTTTTCTGGTTAAGTCTTTCAATATAGAGTTTCATGGCTAAAGTTGCTAACCCCTGACACCAATGACAATAGGAAATGCTCTGAGTTTACAGAAGGGGACTTTGGAATTGTTAAAGTCCAGTATCAGGTATAGATTTAGTCTGGAACATTGTCCAATATGATGTATGGATTTAACCTGGAACATTTCTTTTACACTGCTACAAAACACAGAAGAATTAAACAAAACAAGGAAGGGAAATCACTGGCACCCAAATCGTTTCATACTAGTGATAATTCTATGTGGGGTTAGTTTTAAGTTATAAAAATACTAAAATACTCACATTTGTTCAGTATGAATTCTATGGAGAGAAAAAAATAACTGTCAGTTAAAATTATAATTTTATAAAAATTCAAGTCATTACACATTATGTATTTGAACAAACTTCTTTAACTGAACCTGTCTTAGTCTGTTTTCTGTTGCTGTAACTGAATATTCGATGCTGGGTAACTTGCAAAGAAAATACGTTTATTTGGCTCACGATAAACTTACAAGTTTAGAAGGCTGGATAGTCCAAGGACATGGCAGCGGTTTCTGGTGAGGGCCTTCCTGCTGTGTCATGATGTGGCAAACAGAGCAAGCTGCTAGCTCAGGTCTGTCTTCCTCTTGTTATAAAGTCACTAATCTCATCATGGGGGCTCCACCCTAATGATCTTACCTAATTCTCATTACCTTCCAATGGTCTGCCTCTAGTCAACATATGGATTTTAGGATTAAGTTTTCAACACATGACATTTTTAGGACTCATTCAGACCATAGCAGATCCATATGAAAAGAACTTTAAAAAAACATAAAAATTTCAATCTTATTGTTTGTCTACAGCATTAAGCAGACACTAAGAGTGGCTGAATCTCATCTTGCGGAATTGGTGCATTGATTGAAAAAGGGTGAATCAATTAGATAAAATAAAGTCAATTGCATAAAATTGTCCCCTTTGGATGAATGAGTTTGAAAAAAGAAGGCATCCTTTTATCTGTCTTATAATTCCCACATAGTCATGGTTTTCCCAAAAGAATAGGTATTAGATATCAATCTCATTAATATCTTCTTGGCCTGTAACTCTTATACAAAATCATTGGCCTGTATTCTTCTAAAATACTGAAGTTAAGAAAGACTGAGGAATTCTGTTAAGTTAAAGGAGACTAAAGAGATATAACAACTAATTGCAAATTGTGACTTGAATTGGGTCCTACACCAGTGATGGGGGTGGGGGGGTAGTTAAAAAGGACATTACTGCTACATTGACAAATTTGAATACAGTCTTTCGTTTAGATAATAATATTTTCTGCTTTTGATAATTGTATTGCTGTTATGTGGGAAAATGTCCCACACAAAATACACACAAATATTTAGGGATAAAGAAACAAGAAATCTCCAAGGAACTCTGAAATGTCGTAGAACTGTATATGTTTTTGTGTGTGTGAGAGAGACAGAGAGAGAGAGAGTCTATGTTCAGAGAAAATGATAAAACAAGAAGTAAATTATAAAGTTGTTGAATCAGATTAAAAGTTATGGGGAACTTTCATGGATTATTCAGCATAATTTCTGTAAGTTTAAAATTGTATCAAAATTGGAAGTCATAAAAATAAAACTAGGAAAAATAGATATAAAAATAAATGTTTTAATGTCTTCTATAAAGCCAGTGACCTCTCACCAGAAGCCAGTGAGTTTCAGATAACAATTATTAACAATTATTTGCTGAAAAACATGAGCATGGTATACAATTGCAAGTAAAAGCAAGCAAATGATGAGAGCGATTGAAGAGACTGAGGTGCTTCTCCGGATGGCTGTAAAATATAATGTTATATTAAGGAGCGTTTGTATTTCCCAGTTGTGAATGATCTCTCCTGGATAAAAGCATTTGTTTTTTTTTAAATAGGATATTACTAATATTTTTATTTAAAACCCAACTCATTCTTAATTAAATTAGATAAAGAGGAGCATAAGCCTAACATCTAGTTTATAAGCATTATCTGAAACTAGCAGATGATTTCAATTCACATATACATTTTAACTGCAGCCTCCTTTGGTTTTGGAATCATAGACTCTCAGAGTTGAAAGGGGCTTTAAAGGTTATCTTATTATCCTTCCCATGCAGTGCTTAAATTTCCTGTTCACCTTTATTGCCAAATGGAGTATGTTAATATTTCTGCAAATACATTATTTTGAAAAGTCAGAGGATATTTAGAATAAGGAGAAGAATGCTCTGTTTTTAATACACACACACACACAGACACACACACACACACACATCCTGAAGAAGTTAGTAACAATCTGCTCCTTTTAAAAAGTCTATATCAATTCCTTAAGAGAATGAAAATGTTTGAGTAGGGCAATATTTAGGTGAACAGTCTATAATGCCTTTCATAACACCACATTATGACTAACACAAATTTTTCTGTTTGGACAGTCTAGCCTGGCCAAACTTTCCTTTTGTTTTTTATTTTTTTAAAATTGTGCATATAATTATTTTTTTGTCTAGTTTTTAAAATCCAGAGTCAATTGTGTTGGATTTAAATTTAACCTAATAGTTTTATAACATTATTTTCTTATGTAGACTGGAATGCTCAGGACAATTGTTCTTGCCATATTTCACATCTTCAATATTTAGTTGTTTGTCAAATTTAAAGTGTACATTGTTTGGAAAATATTCATCAGAAATTGAAAATGTGCTCTAATAGTAAAGGGTAAATGTGCTCTAATCCTGTTGGAGTCTATTACATCAGTATTTAAATAATGATTCTTCCTTATTTTTTCTTTTTCATTTAAATGTTACCAAATCCAAATTCTGTTTTATATTTTAAAATTTTAAAAATAGCTAATGGTTTCAGACTCTTTCCTCGTGTGACCACGTTCATCTTTCTCCTGTGATATTTTAATGCAGAAGACTTGCTGATTGTATGAACTTAACAATTCAAGGTATTTTTTAGCAAGTACGTAAGTTTATCTATGGTATTTCTAGACTTGCAATTCTCCCTCTTTTCCTTTACATATTCTCACTCTCTATTTCAAGTTTTCTCAGTGTCTTCCTTTTCCTAAGAAAGGGATAAAAAATCATCTGCCTTTAAATATAGTTACTAATTACTTAAAGTACTATATACTTCAGGGCATTATACATTTTAATGAGATAAAAAGTTTAAGCTAAAGGTATGTTTTCTTTCAGCTACCCATTGGTAGGTAGGGTAAATACTTTTGGGATCAGGTATCATTCCTTTCCTTCTGAATTTGTAGACTATCATTTAGAATGCCTTTGCCAAAACAAAAATGAAGACAAATACTAAAACAAAAAACCCCTGCCCGGGCGCTATGGCTCATGCCTGTAATCCCAGCACTTTGGGAGGGCGAGGCAGGCGGATCACGGGGTCAAAAGATCGAGACCATCCTGGCCAAATGGGGAAACCCCGTTTCTTCTAGAAATACAAAAATTAGCCCGGCGTGAGGGTGAGCGTCTGTAGTCCCACCTCCTTGATCGGCTGAGGCCAGAGAATAGCTTGAACCGGGAGGCGGAGGTTGCAGTGAGCCAAGATGGCGGCACTGCACTCCAGTCTGGCGACAGTGCTAGACTCCATCTCAAAAAAATAAAATAAAACAAAAAACCCCACAAACAAACAAACCTCCCCCCCAACAAAAGCCCTCTATTTACAAGAAAATATTGCAGATTCAAGTTTATTAACAATTGATTAGAGTAATTAGCACTTAGCGATGTCTAACTTAGACCTTTATCAGACAATCCTTTAAAATGTATTTTAATTTTAAACACAGAATACATAAAATATTTTGTGGACAGATGGAAAATTTCAGAAATATATGGAATAAAACATCTAAGTTTAATTCAAATCTCCCTCTACTTCTTCCCCAATGAATAATTTGATATTCAACTGTTGAGTACATGAATTCTTTTACATATGTAGTTATTTTTAAAATATGAATTTGACCATAGTTTTCATATAGCTCAGCAACTTGCCTTTTCATATAAAAATACGTCTTGGAGATCTGTCTGCGTTATTAAAGTTGCAGAGTATTCCATATTAAGTATGTACATAAATCTTTTTAACAACTTCTCCAAGATTGTTGTTAAAATCCAACATCCAAAGGCCACCAGAAACATACCTGTAGTCAAAAAAGAAAAAAAAAAAAAGTAGGTTAAGTGAGCTGGCTGCAGCTAGGGGGATTGAAACATGCCCCTCAGAGCACTTGCGAGTCATCTTGAATTGACGGAATAGGCTTCAGTTCTTTTGTAGATGGTAATTTTTTAAAAAAAATTAGAGGAAGTAACCATTTTTCAACTTTTAAAAGTCAATTCTCTTTCAGTTTAATCAAAACTTTTTGTATCTATGGAAATCATCATACATCACTCTGTTTTCACAATATGTATTTATACAGACATATATTTAAATTATGTTATTAATTCTTCTATGTCCATTGTTTTGTCTACTTTTCTATGTTCTGTTTTAACTTTTTTTTCTCTTATATATGACTTGCTTATTTAATGTATTAAATCCAGTAACATTGATAGGCTCTGTCTGAGTGCCGATCATTGAGCATAAATGCACGTATTTCTAAGAGACATTATGCTCATTCATATGCACATTAAGTTCTTCCTGTATTTTAGAAAATATTTCTCCTCTAGTATCTTTGAAAATATTTTCTGTTCTAATTTCTACTTCATGGATTATTCGTGTCTGTATATGCTTTTGTGTTCATCTGTTTTTTAATCTAAATTGATTGTAAATAGTGAAAGCTAGGTCTCTCTTTTTTTTTTTAACAAGCACATCAATTATTTCTTTCCCAAGTTTTATTCTGTTTTATAAGACTGCAAATGAAATAATGAATGATGGCATTGATAATTCAAAGTTTAGTAGAATTACTTCCTATTTCTTTCTAGTTGTTTCCTTTCTAGATTTCTGTAGGGAAGTTTTACCCGATCTTACTTCCTTTCATTTTAAAATCAGAAACAGATGTGGCTTTTTTTCTTTACTCATATTTCTCTTTTAGTTAGCTAATGTCAAAAACTTCATTAAAGGTTTTCCTAGTATAAACTTACATATATTCTGGGTTCACTATGCTGATTTTGGTGTATTATTCTTTAAATACACTGTTATATTTAATTTGTTAATATTTTATTTTGGTTTGTAAACACATTATTAGTCGGCAGTTTTATTTTTAGATGGTATAATTAACAGCTTTTGGAATTGGATTTATGTTAGTCTCTTACAGTGAGTTTGAAATTTTCTATCTATTTTCTATTCTGAATATTTTCAGAGACATAGGAATTAGCTGTTTAAGTTCAGTAAAACCCATTTGTAACCCTACCGAGGCCAGCTTCCTCATAAAGCAAAGACCATTTTACTTTCACATATGCTTGTGCATCTATTCAGGCTTTTACTTTTCCTGAAGTTAAATGTTAGTGATTCTTCCTCCCCACACTTTACTTAAGAAGTCCAGAAACTTTTCCAACATTTGACTAAGTATGGATCCTAGATCAGCTTTTTTCTAGGACATGATAGGATGTTTCAATCTGTATACACAGGTTATCTTTCATTTCTGGAAATTAAAAAAAAAAAAAAAAAAAAAAGTTACTTTAAAGTATTTGAAAGTTTTATTTATTCTGCTTTTTTCCTTAACTTTCTTTCGAATCATTATTTTGACTTTTATTAGCTCATCTTTCCCAAGCTCTTCCTCACTGGCATTCCAGTTTGTCTTTCTCTTCTTTGCTGCTTCTGGTGAGATCCTCATTTCTACGATAGTTTCTATTTATCTCTTACTTCTTTCCTAATCTCTACTATTTCATGTCTTTGTTGATTGGTTTTATTTCTCTTGTTTCACTGTCTTATTACATATATTTTCTCTAAACTCATTTATCTGCTTTAAGATTTTCTTTCTAAAAGGTTGTTATTTAAAATATTGATTTGCTATGCTATGTTTGATAACAATTTTTTCTTGTGTTAATTACCTGCAATTTGTTTTTGTTGAATTACTTGTAGTTTTCCATATAATTATATATAGGTATAATCTGCTATACATATATAGCTTCTGCACTGTTTCTTTTTAAAATTGTACACATATTTGATTGAAGTTAATTCTTGCCCAGGTATTTGCCTGAGAAACACCTGAGGATCAGCCTACAGCCATATTTCATGTGAATAGGAATTTCTTCTGGTTCATAATAAAGTTTCTTTTGAAACAGGGTCAGACACGACCCTGGCTCTTATTTTGTGTTAGCCACAGTGATCAGAAGCTTCAGGGCTTCTCAAAACGTAGAGATTCTCCCTTTTGCTTTGCCTTGCTTGCAGACTACTTCCTGCAAATATGGCTGGCTGCTGCTACTTCTCACTTGGGCTGGTCCCTCTGGCATCAACTTGTTGCCAATCTAGGACCAGGAAGCTTCCTGCCTGCAGTTGGGTCGTATTTTATAAATATGAGACTGCTGGATTTCTCCATTAGTATATACCACCTACTTTGAAAACCTACACTCTGTTGACTTTGTCTGAGATCTGCAACCTTGAGGCTCCTCTCTAGTATCTTTCTGCAGTCCTCATTAACCTTCACTTTGTTTGAGGCTACAGATATTTTCTGGCATTATAAAGATTGAAGATTGATCTTTCTATTATCTTTGACTTCATGCTTTGATATCCAAGCAGAGAAAAGGAAAATCCAGTCTTTGTTTTGTTACCTGAAAACAAGATCTTGAAAATCTAAATTATTTATAGAGATATGAAATATCCCATCCTATGGATAAAATGTATTTAGTGACCCTCCTAATACTGGATGTGTAGATTATTTCAAATTGTTTCCTAACCTAAATCACATTCTGATGAACTACCTTCTAGTTAAACTAGAAATTGAATTATAGGAATGAAGGTCATAGCTACTTAAGAATCAATACAGATTGACAAATTGTGAACAATATACACCAACTTATGCTTCCACCCAAAGTATATATAAAACGTCTATAGTCTTCATTCCCCCATGTACACAGTATGTTACTATATATTTAAATATTGGCTAATTTTATATGAAAAATGTTACCCAGGATTTTGATTTGCACTTCTATTTGAGGTAGGAAAAGAAAGTGTTTTCCTACTCTTACACACTTAACATATTCAATACTCAACACAGAATACTTCACCTCTGGTTACCAAAATGTGCATGGAGATTCTGCCCATCACCAAGTAATTCTCCAGTGGACACCAACCGGATGTTGGTGTATAATTAATACACTATCATAATTTAATTTAATTCGGACTCAATCTACCTGGAGGTAGCATCAGATCCCATGGGTTTTCAGGGCTCAGTCTCTCAACATGGTCCTCACTTCAGATGCCAATTGCAAGCCACAGTTGTGAGCTCTGCTTCTGACCAACCAGCTCTACACTGGGGCTTCCACAATCTCTGCCTCAAGTTCAATTAATTTGCTAGAGTGGCTCATAGAACTCAGCAAAACACTACTTACGTTTACCTATTTATTTTAAAGGATGTTACAAATAATACCGATAAGCAGCCAGATAGAAGAGCTGTATAGAGTGAGATAGGAGGGTAGGGCTCCACACTTCCATGCCCTGTCTGGTCTTGCCACCTTCCCAGCATTTCCATATATGTTTAGCATCAGACACCTGGAAGCTCATAAAATCTTGCTGTTGAAGAATTTTTATAGAGCTTTATCTCCAGCCTCCTTACTCCCTTCTCAGAGGTCAGTAGGTGGGGCTGAAAGTTCAAACTTACTGACCATTTGGTCTTTCTGGTGACCAGTTACATCCTGAGGCTATCTAGGGATCCCATCCTAAGTCACCTCATTAGCATAAACGCAGGTATTATCAAAGGGATTCATTACAAATAATAAAAGACACAAATAAGGTGTCTTAGTGCGCTTGGACTGCCGTAACAAAATACTATATACTGAGTGGGTTAAAAACTGACATTTTCTTCCTCACAGTTCAGGATGCTGAGAAGTCCAAAATCAAGGTGTTGGCCTTTTTTTTTTTTTTTGAGTCAGGATTTCACTCAGTTGCCCGGGCTGGAGTGCCGTGACACGATCATGACTCACTGAAGCCTCGACCTCCGGGGCTCAGGTGATCTTCCTACCTCAGTCTATAGGGACTATAGATGTGCACCATCACACCAGCTAATTTTTTTTTTTTTTTGTATTTTTTGTATTTTATAGGATTTTGCCATGTTTCCCAGGCTGGTTTCCCAGTTTGGCTGGTTTCCCAAACTCCTGGGCTCAAGCAACCCACCCGCCTCAGCCTCCCAAAATTCTGAGATTATAAGTGTGAGTGAACATGCTTGGCACGTTGGCCTATTTGGCTTCTGGTAATGGCTCCCTTCCTGGCTTGCAGACAGAAACCTTCTAGCTATGTTCTTACATGGCCTTTCCTCAGTGCACATGTGCAGAGACAGGGAGAACAAGCAAGCTCTTCTTGCGAGGGCACTAATCCCATCATAAGGTTTAGACAAGATCCCATCCTCATGACCTCATCTAAACCTAATTACTTCCCATAGGCCCTACCTTCAAATATCATCACATTGAGGATTACAGCTTCAATATGTACGAATTTAGGGGGTGGAATAGGGAGATACAATTCAGTTCATAGCATAAGGTTAAATAATTTTTTAGTATTTTAAACTGTATGTATTTTTTATTTTGAAATGAGCTGTTCAGATCTTTGCCCTTTCTTCAATTTTTTGAATTTTTTTAATGTTCCATTTTAAGACTCCCTTTTTTATTAGGAATATTAATTTTGCCACGTATATTGGATTTTTTTTTTTTTTTCCCAGGGTTTGTAATTTTCATCTTACTTTTATTTATTATTTTTTAAAACTTAGATATCTACTATCCTTTCCCTTTAATTTTTATATCAATTTTATGCCGAGTTCAGTCACCCATTGATGAAAACTAAATATGCTCCTATATATACGTATTTGTTTTTCCCAGGAAAATTATAATGTTCTTAAAAACTACTTTATCTCTTTAATCCATCTGAATTTATATATTATAAAACTTTATGAGGCCGGGTGCGGTGGCTCAAGCCTATAATCCAAACACTTTGGAAGGCCGAGGGTGGATCACCTGAGGTCGGGATTTGAGACCAGCCTTGCCAACATGGTGAAACACCATCTCTACTAAAAATACAAAAATTAGCCTGGCGTGGTGGCACACACCTGTAATCCCAGCTACTCAGGAGGCTGAGGCAGGACAATTGCTTGAACCCAGGAGGCGGAGCTTGCAGTAAGCTGAAATTGTGCCATTACACTCCAGGCTGGGCAACAAGAGTGAGACTCCATCTCAAGAAACAACAAACAAACAAACAAACTGTATGCATCTGTAATATGTATTTAACCTGTTAACTGCTAACAATTATGAGTTATGCTCATAGTAACTTGGAAATGAGAAAACTCTTCCACCTCAATGGTTGTCTTCCATAATCTACCAATTGTATGGCTGTGTTTTCTTCTTTTAACATATTACAAACAAAACATGAATGAACAAACAAAAGTCAAAAGCAAATAATTAAAATTTGTATTAACCAAAGACTTTCCCCTAAAATACTAGTTTCAGCATACATAGTTTGATATTGATATATTTAATGGATTTATCCTACAGGTAAAAAATTTCAAAAGCAAAGCATTACAATATTTTTCAACCTCATTGGCACCATGCTGGTTTTCTATACTGTATTTTCCTCCCTTCATTGTCTACTCAGCTCCAGCAGTTTTAGCAGATATATGTGGATTATCAGACTCACTGCCTTTCCATTGACATTAATAGTGCTTACAGATGTGATATGATTGCCAAAGCTTTCCTGTAAACTGGTACAAATGTTCTGTATATTCTATATAACACAGACCTAGATTTAAAATATTCACCCAGCAAAAGTGACTTCAAAAAGAGATTGCATTCTACCTTACTGCAATCAGAAAGAGGAAATTCACAGTTAAAGATCAAACTGGCAAAACTCAAACACAATAGGACACTGAGCAGAAAGCATTAAGGTGGCACCCCATTGGGAATAGGTACAGGAGGCTTTGAGCCCTGACAGTAAACTTGTGTTGACTTTGCTCAGAACCTGCATTTTTATTTCATGAATGCTCTGATGTGAATTTTCTTTCTCATTTTACCCTATTTAAATTAATAGGAATCCTTGCTGTGCTGTGCCGGAGGCCTATTTTATATCTTGTTCAGTGGAGCTAAACCTGTGATTCTTTTAATTTATTTTATTTTTAATTTATAATGCTTGAAGTTGTTACTGTTTATTAGTCTTTTCATGGTTTTAAGACTTTTGTGAAAACCTACTTGGATAATTATCATTTTAAGAGGAGAATGACTTATCTCCCCTAATCACAGGGTTTCCTGGAGATTTTAAGTTGTCCCACTAGATGTGTAACTTGGATGTAATTTTTCCACACTTGGATTTGTTGTAACCTGACCACTATCCATTCCCCAGCAGGAAGGTTGCCTTATGCCACTTAACCAGCCACTGTTGTCTCAACACACTGTAGGCTCATGTGTTGATCATTCAATAGCTTGACTACCCTGCCTTGTTTCTTCCTCCTTCCCATGAGTCTAATGTCTGACTTTAGCATCACTCATCAACCTGGTTTCTTCATTCATCGAGCTCTGTCTATTGCTTGTGCTCACCTTCCCTTCTTTTGCTAAAGAAAGTTGAGTCATAAATCCTGACCTCTCTAATTTCACCATGGGTTTAGTGGCCTGCCTTAACTCAACATTTAGTCCATTTTACCTGCCTAATAATTTAAGAAATGGCTCCCAACTGAGAACATCAGATTCCTAGGATCTTCAAAGATAGTGGTAAGAGTACTCCTGGCATTTAAAAAATAGTTAGCAATCTAATGAAAATCATAAATTTCACTGTGGTATCTGCGAATCCAAAGTCTAATTATTTTCTCTTTCATTAGTAAAAATAGAAGATAGAAATGATTGTTTAATGTAATTTGGTATAGAAAATATTTAAGAAATGAATAGCATATAGTGAGTTGAGAAAATGAATATTATAAAGATCCTTTACTACCTTTTGAAAATGTTTGTATCAACTAATCTTCAGAATCACTAATGGCACTTACTAGTTTTAGCCCATAATTCAAACCCGGATCGAATGAAGTCTCGTATATTGCCTATGGTACATTCTCTCTGTTTTGTTTTGTTTTGTTTTGTTTTTTCTCTAGCTTTTAAGAAATTTAGTTTTAAGTCCTCTTTACTTTTGCAAAGTAGTTAAATATACTTTGGGAATATGCATATTTGTCCCTTTGATGACTGCTGGCCTATAAATGACTCTTAAGTTACATGTATGTATATCTATGACTCAGGGTCAAGAGCATCCTGAAAAGTTATGAAAGGTAGAGACGCAAATAGAGTCAGTCTGTCCAGGGCTTTAATAGGTGAAGGCCAGCTAAGGAGGACTAGGCTTGACTAGGAATTGATTGAAGGAATAAACGAATGATCAAGCAAACATTGGCAAGGTATATAAGAAGTAGGTCAATGTTATGATGAAAAGAGCATTTCTTCCAGCAGCAATGGGAGATTGTGTATCTATGTCTGCTCTTTTTCAGATTTTGTTTGCTGTGGGAGGCAGTAGGTAATTGGCCAACCCAAAAGTCATTATATAGCATGTTATAGATATTATTTCTACTTTTGGTTGTCTGTCTTATATATTTTATTCATGAAATGCCCTTTTATTAGTGCCACATGTCCCCTTTAAAAACTTGACACTTCTGGGATCAGAAAACCACCACTGATCTTTAAATTAATATTTTTCCTTATAACACCCACAGTTTGCCTTCTCCCCGAAATGCTTGAGGGAGTCCACATTCCCTCATTATGGACTGTATGTTCCACCATGCTGCCTGAGTTGGAGATACATGTGAAAGAGGAGACTTATAAAAAGATAGTTAGGGATATAGGTTTAGATAGCAACTCTGAAAGTTGAGGCATTGATAGAGTCAAAGGGTTTGGCAGTGACATTTTTCCTAAAGTGGAGGCAAGCAAAGAGACCTAAAATAACCTCACATAGGCTTTGTCCCTCCCAGGAAATGCATGTAGTACAGTTGCTTGTTCCTGTTCCCATTTGCCCAAAGGCTGAGATTTTCTCACTGTAGTAAGGCTTCTTTCTCCATTCTGGCATAAATGGCAGCCATCCTGAGATCTTCAACAATGACTGAAATATTTGGGTGCATCAGGGACAACTGAAGAGGAGTTACTGGGTAATGTTATTGAGAACACAGGAGTAAAGGCATTAACTCAAGTCATCTTTATTGTTGCTTGAGATTGTGAGTTCTGTGTGTGCATGTGCTTGTGTGTGTGTGTGCATGGATGTGCATGTCTGGGTGTTTGTATCTTAGTGGTTAAAATGGGTGAGAACAAAAGGCAACGACTTTTGTAATCAACCAATAGATAGAGCCCAAAGATCTTCTGGCACCTTGCAGTAGGTTTGAGAGATCTGTCACCCCAAAGGCTGACTCACTGTTTGTAAGCATTAAGTTAGACAAATGCATAAAGTCTAAATCTGAACAAAGTCAAAATTCCCGGAACTGAACATTCTGATATTGGGAAATGATTTGTGGCAGTAAAAAAAAAAAATGTGAACTGTTATCACCAAATCCTGACAAAGCAGACCGCAGTGCTATCGATTATAAGGTAGAACTTGCCAAAGCGAATTAACTGGTCCAAAGTTTGTAAATAACTGTTCAGAATACATGTATATTTTTAGCAAACTGAAAATCCAAGGAATTAACCTACGAGCCGGAGAAAATTTTGAAAATTTTGAAGACAATGAGATTGCGTAAAGAATAGCTTCCACAACTAATTTTGAGCAAGTCAGACTTAAGAGTTTCACTTCTTTATGAGATTTCCTGTTGATTCTTCCATGTTCCAGACCTGCATTAATAAGTCTCAATGGCATTTTCACCTGGGTGGAGATTTGCTAATGTTATTAACACAACACACATCAATGCCACTCACCATTTTCACCCCACAGTTTGGCTCCTCCTCCTGGCTTTCTGCTGATGGCTTCCAATATTATTTTTTAGTTACAGAAGCTCAAGACCTCTGAGTGCTCTTTGATTTATCTCTCTCCTTTTCCCTATTACCAGTGATTCATCAGGGGCTGTCAATTCCTTCTCCCTACTGTCTCACACCGCCCTTTCCTCTTGTACATTACCCTAGCCCTAGTTAACAGTCTTATTACTGCTTACCTAAACTACTGCTATAACTCTTCTCCCTGCCTCCAGTCTTGCTTCTAATCTACTCATTCTGCATTTGGCTGCCAAATTAATCTTCCTAAAGTACAGCTTTGATTATGTCACCCCTGCTCAATAACCTTCAAATCCCTCTTCTTTGCCTACCAAATAAAGTCCAAACTTTCTAGCTTTTGACATTATGATCTAGGCTTGTTTTTATGGGTTTAGCATTAATACTTTTCTCTTTTTGAAACTCTAACCAAACTGAGCAATTCCACGTTCTGCGACCAACCCCAGAAACTTCCTTCTACAAAGATTTTAATATTTTTTTCCACATGGTATGATTTTAATGTTACCTATTATGATTCTCCTCAGCTCTTCAATGGTAGTTTTTTTCTTTTACTGAAGTAGCTTGGACACACAGGCCTGTCCTGTTCACACGAGTGCATGTGAGTACCCCTAGGTTATGATGAGGAGTAAGAGGTCGGAAAATAAAGGGAGAGGATGGAGCAGTAGGGGCAGAGCCAGGGATAAGGAAGTTTGAAAAGTCTGAGAATTCTAATTTTTATTTGCTCTTTGAGGTCATTGTAAAATTAGACTCATCATGGCAGGATGATAGTATATACTTGGTATAACAATTTGTTAGTCTAATTTCTAAATATGAAGCTGTGTGACACATAGGCATCCAGTTATATTCTTGCTTTGTGCCTCACAAATGTCAGGAGCAGGCCTGCTTTTTGTCTATGAAATGCAAGGCTTGAACACATTGTCTGTCATCTGGTAGATCTCTATTATTTGTTGACTATGGGATGCAGTGTGCTTTCCTTTCTTTGAGATTCTGGAAAACATTTCATCTTTACTGTGATGCTGATTACAGTTCTTAATAATTTCCTGCATTTTGTATGATTTGGCATCTACATGGTAATATCTGTGAAAGAAGTTTGTGCAATGCTGTACATCCTACATTATTTGAATAGTAATAGATGTTAAAAAATTGTTTATTGGATAAATAATAGCAGTAACAGAAACCTACGGCTTGTCAGCTCATTTGATTTGAGGGCTGTGAGATAGTTTAGACACTAAGAAACTGATTCTAGAATAGTTAAATGACTTATCCATGGCTCATGACTATTAGTAGCAACTGTGGGGCTTGTATTTAAGCATTCTGATGCCCTGCTTTCCAAATGCAAGCTGTGTTAGCACATTATGTTAAACATTAATCAGGAAATGTCATTAAGAAAGACATGGCATTCATTGTAAGTATCTATAGCACTATTCCCTTTTACTAATACTGCAGCCAATTTGATAAATAGAATAAACTCAGATAAAGATGCTAACTTTGTAAGGACTGAACATTTATAGAGCAGCCTAGTTTGTTCAAATCCACAATTGACACACATTGAAAATTTAGCCAGGTGTACACAGTGTTGACATACAGTTTATCCAGAAGACAGAGGGATTATGTTGTAACAGTTGTCTTCGTAAAGATTTAGTACTAATATAATTTAGAACACCCAACCTCAATATATGTTTGTACAGAGCATTACTGTGAACAAATATTGTCAGATTATAACTAATTTCTGCAGCAATATGGCACTTGAAAAGGGTTTACAATCCTAAAATCCGTTTAAGCATATAAAACACAAAGAATTTGTCCTTGGATTTATATCTATAGCTATACCTTTTTTTCCCCCATGTATTGCAATATACATCTCTAATGGGTAGAGATGGGAGAGCATAATATTTGAAATTATAAAGGTCCAGAAGAGGAATCTCAATACTGGTCCTATAACACTTGCTAAGTCGATTATTTAGTGAAAGAAAAAGCAGAGTTGTATTTCATTGTTTCAAGCTGTTACCTAGAGAAAATCAGATTACAGTATTTAGCAATGCATGCACATTACTTGTGATAAGAAAATATCAGGTAGAGGAAAATTGTTCATTAGAGGATATGATGTGGCAATCACTTCCAAGAGGAGTATTTCCTTATCACATGTTAATACTTGTGAAAGCATTTAGTCTAGGACTTGAATATATAAACTAAATTCTATCACTTTACTTCTAGTGCTGTTGTTCAGATATCCTTTCTTGTTGATAATATTCATACTTAAAGGAACAGAAATGGAGGTAGGCATGCTTCTAAAGCATGTGAATAACACTAGAAAGCTAGATATCTAGATATTTCACCTGATTCAACACATTAAAGTTATTTTTATCGAGAATGAGGTTATAAGATCTGTTCATCTTGAAAAAAGTAATACCTTAGCTTTTTGTTATTAATTTTGACTGGATAATGCCAAAATACAAAAGACAACCATGGAATTTTTTTTTTAAAAAGTGAATCATATAAGGGAGTGTTCACATTTATAATTTCAATCACACAGGTTCTAGAATAAAGTGTCCCTAGACTGTACTTAAGTATGAGCATTTTGAACCTGTAGAACAAAATGCATCCCTTCTACAGTTATTTCCATCCTAGTGTAGCACTTCTGCAGCCTTGAAACAAGGCTACAGGAGTGCTACACTAGGATGGAAATATCTGTACAACGGATGCATTTCCAGGGCGTGTTTACAGCACACCTTGCAGAGACTGTGGCCCAGGGAAATGGAGCAGCGCTCCTCAGGGATTTGCAGGAACATGGCTACATACTCCTCTCCTCCCTCCGGCAGCAACCCTGTTTCCAGCTAGGTGACTGCTATCCTGAGGTTTCTTAGCTCAGTTTGTCATCTCAGGTGTCAGACTGCGTGCCTGCTGGGAAGCCGTTACTTGAGCCTCAGGAGGCTCCTGTGCAAATCCGGGGAACTACTAATTGTGTCTCTTGCCGTCTAACTTAGACACCTGCTTCCTTTTCACTTGACTGATCTACACCTATGCCTCGAGACTAATGGCCTGTGTGATCTCATCTTTTTCTGTTACCTTCCCAGGTATTGCAATTAAATTATATCCTGGTATGCTATCTGCCATCGAGAAGAATTTAATATCAATGGTGGACCTCACTGCTAAATATTCAGATATCAGGGTATAAAAAGACTTTTTCATAAGGCAGAACTCAAAAAATTTCAAGTTCAGATGAAACAGCACAGTTCATCTTAATGTCTCAAAGTCCTGATCAATTGAATATTATTTTCTGAAACTGTTGTTAAGTAATGAATAATGAAATTATACATATAATAATTTCATATACCGTATGACACAACATAAAGAAAATTTTAAAAGTGATAAATGCCAACATGGATGCATACTTATAACTATGCTATTGATAGCCTGTATTTGAATATTTTCTCTTCTACTGATTTTAAAGTATGACTTTATGCAAGTTACTTAACATCTTTGTTTCTTATTTCCTTATTTGTAAAATTGTCAATAATAATGGTACTTATTCCACAGGGCTGTTATGAGGCTTAAATGGGTTAACATATTTAAAATACTTAGAAAAGTGTCTGGCACGTAAAAGTGTCAACCATTTTGTGAAAATGTTATTTTGTTCTACTTCCTCCAATTACTTTTCCTAATAATCTTTTTGTATCAATGATATTTTGATTATATTTAATTTTATAATGAAGTATTATAAATGGCTTGTGAGTAGTGTTTTACTAAACACTATTTTAAAGAGCTAAATAATTTTTAGTTGAACATAGGTATTGTAACTTATTTAACCTTTTTCTGCTTGCTGGATAGATAGATAGTCTCCTGTCCCGTGTTGCAATATATGATGAATCAATATACCTCTTTGCCAATAAAATCATTTTATACTTGAATTAATCTCAAAATATGATTCCTGAGTTTAAGGGTAAGAATATTTTCAGATTTTAATTAATTAATTAATTAATTAATTTATTTATTCAAGTCAAACAGTATCCAGTTTTATTAAAGATACTTTCCATAAACAATCATGATATTTCAGGCAGGATATGGGCAAACAATCCTTAACAGTACACAACTTTTAAACTCCCTTCTTCAGTGGACTACCAAAATCAGAAAGCCACTATAAAACCCAAATGAAATCTCCATTTGATGCTCTGAACAGGGGAAGTTTGGAGTGAGGGCTGACATTTCACATTTAGCATGTGTTTACAACTTTTCACAAGTTGACCCTGACTCTTAGGAAGTGAAATAAAAATGACAGAATTCATGTGAAGATCCACAATCTAGAAACAGAACCACTGATCTTTTGAGGGTCACTATCTCAGTGGCATCACCAGAAAGTCCAGATTGCCTGACACACTGGTAATGAATTATTGGAGGTCAGGTCCCAATAGGTGTCTGGGTTTAAAGGAGTTAAGTCTTTGCTGAAGGTGGAAAGGGAGAAGAGGCCATGAAAATAATTTGATTTTCCATACCGCAAGGCATTTGTGACAAGGTGGCTACGTGTGGTCAAAGTTAGGTAGAAGGGAATCCCTTCTCCTGGGAGCTAAGAAAAGTCTCTCAAAGCTAGAGGGGAAAGGGATTTTCCCCCATATTAATCCAGCTTCAGAAACATTCTATTAGTGACATTTGCCCCTCCCCCCAAAAACAGTAAAGTGTTCTGTGTGCTAACATAGTTTATTAGTCAGTTCTTACACTGCTTTTAACAAATACTCCAGACTGGATAATTTATAAAGGAAAGAGGTTTAACTGATTCACAGTTCCACATAACTGGGGAGGCCTCAGGAAACTTAAAATCATGGCGGAACGCAAAGGAGAAGCAGGCACCTTCTTCACAGGGTGGCAGGACGGATTGAGTGCAAGCAGGGGAAATTCCAGACCCTTATAAAACCATTATCCCTCCTGAGACTCACTCTCTATTAGGTGAACAGCATGGAAGAAACCGCCCCCATGATCCAATTACCTCTACCTGGTCCTGCCCTTGACACATGGGGATTATGGGGACTAGGATTCAAGATGAGATTTTGGATAGGGACACAGCCAAACCGTATCACATAGCTTCACAAAAAAGTAAAACAAAAATCTGTGTTTTAATAAAACTTGATAAAAAATAGTATTTCAAACTGTATGGTCATCAGAAGTACACAGTTATCAAAAATGCACATCTCCAGCACTTTCAGCTTTCTGTACTTGGTCTGTGTTGGCATCTCCATGTTCTGCAGGGTTATCCCCTTCCTTGCCAGTGTCAGCTTTTCCATTTTTCCCTTTAGGTGGCTCCTCTCCTTTCTTTGCCGGAGTCTTTTTAGGCTTGGGCTCTGGCTTTGGAGAAGCAGGTTTAGCAGACAGCTTTGTGGCTCTTCTCTGTGATTCTTCCTTCATCGTGGCTTTATCTCCCTTCAGCATCCCCTTCAGCCTTTTTCTTGGACACGATGGCACCGGTGGGGAGATGTAGGGGTTCGACGTGGGGATGCAGCTGCATAGTGGACTCTGATTAGTCTGGGGATTGTTTTCACCTCTTCTTCTTCCTGCTGCTCTGTTTATTCATTTATTTTTAATATTTTATGATTATAATTTTTAGGCTAGTCAGGTGAAGTGGTGCGGTGAAGAGGGATTTTTTTTAAATGTTTCGTTTTCTAAAATGTAGTGACACTTTATATTGCCACGCACTATATCTGATCATACAAATTTAGATGAGACCTCAATAACACAACGCAATATGGTTCAATTGATTTATTTTATTAGGAAAATAAGGAAAATTTATTTTATAAATATCTACCTATGCTGAATGTGATCTGTTCCAAAGAATAGAGGCCTGGTCAAGAAGGCAGTATGTGAAACGTCTAATTAAACTTAAGCGCATTAAGGTTAAATACTGAACATCACTTTTCTAACACGGGGCTCAAAGTTTCTGATGCTCTTAATTCCTATTAACTTATCTTAGTTTAATGATTTTCCAATATTGTTTTAAAGATTTGCAATTGTGCATTTGGGGACTGTTCCATAGCTCTCCTTATTTCAAAATCTGCTTAGTGGTTACTGTTTCCATGCAATTTTATTGCAGATTTCACTTTTTCATTCACTCAACAAATATTTCTTTAGCTTCGCTGGTTCCTAGTGTGTATGGAATTGGTTCCTTCCGGTGGGTTCTTGGTTTTGCTGACTTCAAGAATGAAGCCTCAGACCCTTGCGGTGAATGTTACAGTTCTTAAAGATGATGTGTTCAGAGTGTGTTCCTTCAGATGTTCATATGTGTCTGGATTTTCTTCCTTCCAGTGGGTTCGTGATCTTGCTGACTTCAGGACTGAAGCTGCAGACCTTTGCAGTGAGTGTTACAGCTCTTAAAGGTGGTGTGGACCCAAAGAGTGAGCAGCAAGATTTATTGTGAAGAGCAAAAGAACATAGCTTCCACAGCTGGAAGGGGACCCAAGCGGCTTGCCACTGCTAGCTAGGGTGGCCAGCTTTTATTCCCTTGTTTGGCCCCGCCCATATCCCCGGTGAGCTGTTCATTTTACTGAGTGCTGATTGGTCCATTTTACGGAGTGCTGATTGGTGCATTTTTACAGAGAGCCGATTGGTGTGTTTACAGAGTGCTGCTTAGTGCATTTACAATCCTTTAGCTAGACACTGAAGGTCTCCAAGTCCCCACCCAACCCAGAAGCCCAGCTGGCTTCACCTCTCACTAGGTTCTAGGCATACAGAGCTGAATAAGTAAGGGTCCATGTCCTCAAAGAACTCTCCATGGGAGAGGGAAGTGATCCATAGAGGGCTTTCTGTAGTAGGTGATGTGAGATTTGAGAGCTAAGAAATCGTCGAGTTAAAAAGGGTGCAATGAAAGACCCTTCAAAAAGCAGAGATAGAATGCTATAACTTCATGTCTTGCACTGAAAAATTTGTTTCTATTTTTCTCAAACATTTTCTATTACAAACTAAATACCATTTGCTAATTCTGCCAAAATGGTGTTAGCATACATTATAGGTTATGCTCTGAGGCTTTGGGGGGTTGTGTGATAACAGATACTTTTATGCTTAATTCCTCCCATTGCCAAGATTGATTTTCTAAAGTGAAATCAGGGCAAGAAGGTGATTATTAGTAATATCTTCTGGTATTGAAATTTCCTCTGGATTCTGAATTTCCAATCCTTCTCCAAGGGTAAGCAGATGGGGAGGGTCTCTAGGCATGACAGTCCCCTGCATTACAGCCTGTTTTTCTTCCTAGCTCTACATAAAACATGGTCAGTCAACTAAAACCAACTCCTGATAAACCCCAACAACTTATAAATAAATACAAATAAACATTCCTCCTTACTATATCAAAGTCTCCATTGCCCCCAAAACTATAACTTTATTACCATAGCATACAACCTATGTACCGACATAACTCACTATGGCTACACTACCAAAGTCCCTCCTCTGCATTTAATAAGTCACCTCCTCCCCTCTCCATCACTCCATAAAAACCTTCTATCAATTTCCTTCATTAAAACACTACTTTAAAAATGCTACCATTACTCTCCTTACTTATAACAAATAAAACTCCTATTAATCAAAACCAACATTCTCATAAAAATTATTAATTACTCACCAAACAAATACCCAGTTTTTCAATTTACACAGCTGTTATGAATTTCCCCTCCATTTCCCTACCTCCCTAAATCCTGTGTATCTTTAAATGGCTTACATAATACAATTGTAAACACACGATCTTTATCCTGAGTTTGGAAATTGGTTCTAAGTACAATCTAAGATTGGTGGTTTTAGAAAATAAAAATATGATACAGAACACCTAGTTAAATTTGAATCCCAGATTTAAAAAGGAATAATTTTTAGTGTGAGTGTATACCCAGCAATAGTTGGGACATATTTACGCTGAAAAAAAAGTATTCACTGATAATCTGAAATTCAAACGGAACTGGTCGCCCTGTATTACACTGGCCACTCGATTCCAATTCTTAGACAGAACTCAAGCCACCCATACCATGGTTTCTTACTCCTCATTTTACCTTCCAAGAGCTAAGTGTTCAACAGAAAAGATCTCCTCCTGAGTGGAAACGAGCACTGGACCCATCTTAAATAGTAACATGGAGAGGAGGAGGAGTAGTGAAAAAATACAAAAGAAAGTATTTCTTGAGAAAGAAAAAGCTTCCCCACTTAATTCCTCCTCCAAAATTCCACCTTTCTGCACACTGTTTTGAGCACTGAGAAGTGGCTCAGAGACGAGTCCTATCATCAAAGATACATTTCCCCAGATTCTTTCACCTGTTACCACTGCAAAATAAACCAGAACAGACATAGAAGTGAAATGAAAGGAAAAATACCTCCTTAGATTGCCTCGTTGCTAAGAAAGTGAAAAATAACAACCTGAATATTCCCCAAAGAAGTTCTCTGCTAAAGTGCGACATCTGGGATTTACATGAGTTAAGATGTAGGTAGGCAGTGTGTAGAAGGCCCCTGATATATTCAACTTGACCTCTTACAGGGTGTAATTGGAGAGAGAAGTGGTAATTGCAACTATAAAGAGTCTTTGCCAGTGACAAGTTCCAGAGTGGCCTAAATCATAGAGGTGGAACTATGTACCAAGCACCAAGGGAACAAAGTCAGACAGGAATCAAAGCATGGCATTATGTACCTGGGCAGTGGGTGGGGCTACATGGCAGGAGAGTTTTCACTTGTGCATGACCTAACTTTAGGGTACAGATGGCCTTTACGTTTCTAAAGATATTTAAGCACAGAAAGAAGAAAGCCTGTATTCACCTATCACCCTGAGCAAAGATTTAGCAGATGAAACCACAGGTGTTTTTACTCAAAAGAACATGAGGGGAAAACTTAGTCGGTTCAATGCTTCATTTCTTCCTCATAAAAGTCTCTAGTCAAGGACATCCCCAGACCTTTATAGATTTTATACAACATTCAGTTTTAAAAGAAATTTTTCCACTGCTTCTTTCTATTCTTAGATATTTATACTTAACCCAATTAAGCCTAAAAATTATAAGTACACTATACACTGTACAATATGTATCTTCAATGTGGGCTTGTAAATACTTGAACATTTTTATTAACAAAATACTAGAGTCTTTTATTTATTGTAGCTAAATAATTGTATGCTCTACTCTCTCATTTCTTGTGCAAAGAAAATCAACTATACAAAGACTGAAAAAATTATACAGTACACCGCCTTTTCGAGTCTAAGAGAGGAAACTAAATTAAAAGCTCAAACTAGAGAATCATGATGGAAAAGGACTTGTAATATGTAGTACTGTCATTAAATACTCATCTAAATGATTTTTACATATAATTGTGTATCAATATTTTCAAAATTTTTTTTTTTTTACTAAATTACAGTAATAATAGACCGGAAGCAGTGAAAGGGGTAGGAAGAACTATAAAAAGGAATGGATGAAAAAAGGCATCTCAGTTTTGCCATTGACAAAATATACAAGTAAAATTATCATTTTGAAAATTTACAATTGTATACCTTCCATATTCCTGAAACTTTAATAAAACTGTACCATGCAGAAAAGACAGAAGAGGAAGAACAAAAGAAAGATGTTCAAAGTCTCAAGGGGCATTTATAAAACGTATTCTTATTCTTAAAAAAATCTTTGTACTTGTCTCAATATTCAAATTAAGTATGCGACATTCTATAAAGCTAAAAGTAATAGTAAGACTTTAAACAAAGTAAAGTTAACCATTTGGAAATTTAAAATAGTTTCTGAAATAATTGGTAAAAATGGAGCTCAAAGCTAGTGTTATGAGCCTTGACGCATCTTTTGTGAATGTCATTTCCATTCAAGCGACTGTCAGAACTTATGGAATTAGTAATGGCCAGATATAAGATAAACGTGCAATAATAAACTACATTTCAAACCAGTGGCAACCATTAGAATCCCAGTACTTCTGGAGCCCGAGGTGGGCGGATCACGAGGTCAGGAGATCGAGACCATCCTGGCTAACATGGTGAAACCCCGTCTCTACTAAAAATACAAAAAATTAGCCGTGTTTGGTGGCAGGCGCCTGTAGTCCCAGCTACTCTGGAGACTGAGGCAGGAGACTGGCGTTAACCCGGGAGGCGGAGCTTGCAGTGAGCCGAGATTCTACCACTGCACTCCAGCCTGGATGACAGAACAAGACTCGGTCTTAAAAAAAAAAAAAAAAAGAAAGAAAGAAAAAAAAAGACATAATGGGAAGCATAGTTTATACTCGGTAGCAAACAAAATACTTATGTATTATTTAAAAATAGGTAAGACCTATAGGGATACCTTGATAATACTTTACTGAGAGAAATGAAATATTTAGCTACATGGAGAGCTATACCATGTTTCTGAATGCAAAGCCTGAATAATGTAAGGAGAACTTTTCTTTCCCAATTAATGTGTAGGCTTCTAATGCGACAAAATGCTCTTAGAAAACACTTGACCTTCCTATATACCTTATTGCTCATATAATTTTGGGATTCTACCTATGTTTCTACTACCAAATAGAATTTTAAAGAATTTTCTGGCAGGGTGCAGTGGCTCTTGCCTGTAATCCCAGCACTTTGGGAGGCCAAGGCGTGTGGATCACGTGGTCAGGAGATCCAGACCATCCTGGCTAACATGGTGAAACCCCGTGTCTACTAAAAACACAAAAATATTAGCCGGGCGTGGTGGCGGGAGCCTGTAGTCCCAGCTACTCGGGAGGCTGAGGCAGGAGAATGGCGTGAACCCGGGAGGCAGAGCTTGCAGTGAGCCAAGATTGCGCCACTGCACTCTAGCCTGGGCGACAGAGCAAGGCTCCATCTCAAAAAAATAATAATAATTTTCTGTGAACATATCTTGAGTAATATTACTGAATCATTAAGCGACAATTGTTCAGTTATGTTTTAGAATAGCATATGCCAGATTAAAACGTGTGTGTGTGTGTGTGTGTCTGTGTATGTAAGGGGGTGGGCGCAAAAACCCTTGATGTTCTCTACTAGAAAACAATGGAGAAAGATATGGAATTTCTGATGAGGGATAGTTTGCTCAGAAGATAATTCCTTTTATTGCTTGTCCACATTGCTTAAAATCTTGAAAAGCTTTTTGGGCAGATACCTGGACACTACAACCTAAGCCTCTTTGCTTGGGATGCACTAATGGAATAAAACACATCTTATTATTTTGTGATACAATGCAGAGTTCTGTTAGTTTGCTTTGTATCTCCTATTGTCACATGGTTAATTACTATTTTAGATGTTTGTGTAGGTTTTTCTAATATGTTTTCTCCAATGCATTCTAACTTTTTTGAGGTAGGAATCATATCTCATTCACTGCTGTATTCATAGTTTCTGACAAAGAGGCTGAACGAATTACTCCTGGTAACTCAAGAATATTTATTAAATCAATGAATGAGTGAATGAATAAGTGAATAAATAAGTAATGAAGAGATGGGCTATCTTATAGGTGGTATGAAAAAAATTTGCTCTTTGGGAAAAAAAAAACCTCTAAAAAATCACATTATTTCCTTAAACAACATAGATTTGTAATCTAGGTACACAGAAAGGGTGGATAGAGTGCCACCTGACTTTGATAATATATTTCGTATAGTCTGTCTGTAATTACTGACTACCTGTTTTTCAAAAAAAAGGGGAGACTTTCTTCTACATTCCTCAGCATCAGCTGAAACTAAGGAGGAAAAAGAAGGTATCACTGAATCACTGAACTGCCTGTCTACAGACACTTACCACACATATTAGGATTTCCTGGGAGGGAAAATTAACAGTTGTTTGAACTTTAACTTAATGATCACTGAGACAGAAACCCTCACCTGTAACACTTGTCACACAGACGCTTTGTTCTTGAGCAACTCTATATACCAAGGAAGCTCCAGTGAAGAGGGAACAGTGTGAGGAACCACATCCTTACCTCTTCAATTTCTTGCCTTTGAGTAATCTGCTTTCCCCATTAAGTGTGGCAGTAACCTGTTGAGGAAGCTTCCGTATCTCCTCCTACATTATCCAGCTGGGACCCTATCAATTAGGATGACAAAAATACATTAACAGAGAAAAAAGGAAGTTTGTTTATATATGTATCCTACAGATACATAGGAGTACTCAGAAGTAAGAAATTCTACAAAAAGTAAAAAAATCAGCCAGGCATGGTGGTACACACCTGTAGTCCCAGATACTTGGGAGGCCAATTTGGGAGTATTGCTTGAGCCCAGGAGATTGAGAATGCAGTGAGCCATGATTGCATCACTGCACTCCAGCCTGGAAGACAGAACATGACCCTGCCTCAAAAAATTTTAAAAAGGAAATTTCTACCAGGAAGGTTGAACTGGGCAGAGCCCACTACAGCTCCACAAAGCCGCTGTAGCCAGGTTGCCTCTCTTGATTCCTCCTCTCTGAGCAGGGCATCTCTGAAGGAAAGGCAGCAGCCCCAGTCAGGGGCTTATGGATAAAACCCCTGTCTCCCTGGGACAGAGCACCTGGGGGAAGGGGTGGCTGTGGGCGCAACTTCAGCAGACTTAAATGTTCCTGCCTGCCAGCTCTGAAGAGAGCAGTAGATCTCCTAGCACAACGTTCGAGCTCTGCTAAGGGACAGACTGCCTCCTCAAGTGGTTCCTTGATCTCCGTGCCTCCTGACTGGGAGACACCTCCCAGCAGGGGTCAACAGACACCTCATACAGGAGAGCTCTGGCTGGCATCTGGTGGGTGCCTCTCTGGGAAGAAACAGACAGCAATCTTCACTGTTCTGCAGCTTCTGCTGGTGATACCCAAGCAAACAGGGTCTGCAGTGGACCTCCAGCAAACTCCAGCAGACCTGCAGCAGAAGGGCCTGACTTTTTGAAGAAAAACTAACCAACAGAAAGGAATAGTATCAACATCAACAAAAAGGACATCCACTCAGAAATCGCATCTGAAGGTCACCAGCATCAAAGATCAAAGGCAGATAAATCCACAAAGATGAGAAAAAAAACAGGGCAAAATGGCTGAACATTCCAAAACCAGAACGCCTCTTCTGCTTCAAAGGATCACAACTAGTCAGCAAGGAAACAAAACTGGACAGAGAATGAGTTTGACGAATTGATAGAAGTAGGCTTCAGAAGGTGGGTAATAACAAACTCCTTCAAGCTAAAGGAGCATGTTCTAACCCAATGCAAGGAAGCTAAGAACGCTGAAAAAAGGTTAGAGGAATTGCTAACTAGAATAACTGGTTTAGAGAAGAACATAAATGACCTGATGGAGCTGAAAACCACAGCATGAGAACGTCATGAAGCACACACAAGTATCAATAGCTGAATCAATCAAGTGGAAGAAAGGATATCAGAGATTGAAGATCAACTTAATGAAATAAAGTGTGAAGACAAGATTAGAGAAAAAAGAATGAAAAGGAATGAACAAAGTCTCCAAGAAATATGGTACTATGTGAAAAGACCAAGTTTATGTTTGATTGGTGTTCCTGAAAGTGACGGGGAGAATGGAACCAAGTTGGAAAACACTCTTCAGGATATTATCCAGGAAAACTTCCCCAACCTATCAAGACAGGCCAACATTCAAATTCAGGAAATACAGAGAACACCAAAAAGATATTCCTCGAGAAGAGCAACCCTAAGACACATAATTGTCAGATTCACCAAAGTTGAAATGAAGGAAAAATTTTAAGGACAGCAAGAGAGAAAGGTCGGGTTACCCACAAAGGGAAGCCAGTCAGACTAACAGCAGATCTCTCTGCAGAAACCCTATAGGCCAGAAAAGAGTGGGGGCCAATATTCAACATTCTTAAAGAAAAGAATTTTCAACCCAGAATTTCATATCCAGCCAAACTAAACTTTGTAAGTGAAGGGGAAATAAAATTCTTTACAGACAAGCAAATGCTGAGAGATTTTGTCACCACCAGGCCTGCCTTACAAGAGCTCCTGAAGGAAGCACTAAATATAGAAAGGAAAAACCAGTACCAGCCACTGCAAAAACACACATAGGCTCAAAATAAAGAGATAAAGAAATATTTACCAAGCAAATGCAAGGAAAAAAAAAAAAAAAAAAA
>NW_016806320.1:160717-167960 GCF_001698545.2 Rhinopithecus bieti
AAAAAAAAAAAAAAAAAAAAAAAAAAAAAAAAAACTCTTTTTTGCTAGTTCTGGTTCTCACTCTTTCTAGCCTTGAAAGAGCACATGACTTGTGAACTGCCTATGGGGATGGTCACTGGGCAAGGAACTATAGACGACCTTTTGTGACCAGGCAGCCTCTGGCAGACAGCTAGCAAGAAAGGGAAGCTATATGATCAATAGCGGCAAGGGAATGACTACTGCCAATAACTTGAGGAAGCTTCAAAGCTGATTCTCTCCCATTTGAGCCCCCAGATGAGAATGTAGCCTGCTGACTCCTTGACTGCAGTCTTAAGACCCAAAGCAGATAACTCAGCTAAGCTATGTCTGGACTCCTAACCCATACAAGCCATTTGATTAAAATGTATGTAATTTTTAGCCACTGAGTTTCTGGTAACATGTTACACAGCACAGAAAACTAATGTAGACAGATTGGTTAATTTAATTATTTAAAGATGTTTAACTGAGGCTTCTGAGCAAGACTGAGTAAGCCAGCTATGTTTATGTGTTTTAAAAGCAGCCATTATCAAATAAATTTGACACAATTAAGTGAATATTCCAAAGCATGCACTCAATGAAGAAGATTTAATGACATTGAGAAATGCTCACTATATTGATAAGTTACAGTGAAGCTTTATAAACCAAAAGTAGCTGTAAGAATATTCAGTAAGATATTAACTGTTATATCTGGACCAAAGTCTTATAGAAGATGTTTATTTTGGTTTCACTTTCAGAAAACTATTTTATATAGACAGAAAAATGTCTTGTTCTTTGTTACATTTTGGTTATACAGCAAAATCTGCATGTGGTTAGTGAGAGAGTCACGTCACAATCTCCTTTAGAGAGGTGGAGCTAGATTTGAAACCACCTTTGCAAAAATTATAACTGAGGTAACTATTACAGAGAATCAGATCTGACCTAACCGACTCCATCTTGCTTCTAACCTTCCAGCTGTCCTTGTTCATTCCTGGGTGTAGACCGAACTAACTTTCGGGGGAACTTACTTTATAGGGTAGCTTTGAAATAAAGACCATAACAGCCCTTTCCACAGATAAACCCCTTCCTGCCTGGGGACTAGACTGCCTTTGCAGGACTAACAAATTGGCTACAAGATAAGAAATTATGGTTTAGGAGTCATGCAGCTAGAGGCTACAAGATTCTCATCTCGTCTTGTGGCTTCCACTCAGGGAACTGACTCAGTGCAAGAGGACAGCTTCAACTCTCTGTGATTTCATCTCTGACCTGACCAATCAGCACTCCCCATTTTCTGACCCCCTACCCACCAAATTATCCTTTAAAAATCCTATTCCTGCATTTTCGGGGAGACTGATTTGCATAATAATAAAATGCTGGTCTACCATACGGCTGGCTCTGTATGTATTAAACTCTTTCTCTATTGCAATCCTCCTGTCTTGATAAATCAGCTCTGCCTAGGCAGCGGGCAATGAGAACCCACTGGGTAGTTACAGATTGATGTGCTGGATAAGCTCAGAACCTGACTACTTGGTTGAGAAACTCTGTTCTGCTACTTACAGGCACTGTGACATTGGCAAGTTTTAACTGATAATGTTTGAATTTTGTGCATCTAAAAAATCAGGATACTATCATAATACGCTTGCATTATATGGTTATTAAAAATATCAACAAGTTAATATAGTGCCTCTAAGAGTGCCTGACAAATAATAATCTACTGATAAATGTTCTCATTCCTTTCAAAAAAATAAATAATTAAGAAGGGAAGACAAGAATGCCACTCTTCTTCCAACCCAATTCTCTCATTTCTCAGTATAAAAACTTAGAGCTGGTAAATTTCATGTATGTACATATATACACACACACATATATATACACACACACATATATATACATAAACTCCACATGTGAGTCAAATGATGTAGGACATATGAAAGTAATAGAGATTGTCATTCTTCATCTTTTGACATTTATTTGACATTTATTTTCTATTATATTTTTTCTTAATATAATATGATAATAAAACTTCAGAGCTGGGAGAACCTTGGACATCATCTAGTCTATTCTCTGTGCTTTTCTATTTCTATTTTGCAAGTATGACTGGTGACAAACTGTGGGAATGTTAACACTGAAGCAATCAGAGAGCTCATAAAACCCAGGAATTAATTATCTTTTTATTCTCTTACTCTTTCACATGCTCTTTCTCTCTTTATCTCTCTCTCTCTCTTCCTCTCTCCTTCTCTCTTCTTCTGTCTGCCTCCCTCCTCTTTCCCTTCACATATACACACAGTGAATATTTATGCACATGTTTGTTTTCCATTTCTTTAGTTACAAGCTCACTTATCAGCAGTGTCAAAGCATTTTCTTTCTTGGCTTCTTCCTGAAGGAAATGTTTATTATGAATTTTTAAAATCCACAACCAAAATAGAATTTCTTAAAAGAAATGCTGACAGAAACTTATTTATTCTCTTGAGAATGCAACTCTGGGCATAATAAACATTTAGTAAATTGTTAAACAGCATATGATGAAATGTTAACATAAATAAAAGAGAGTACTTAAATGAATTTTCATGCCTTTTGTTTTCCCCTTGCTGAGCTACAGAACCATTTCAATAAATGAAAAGAAAATAGTGGTAGAAGTAAGAACAGAACTCACATTTAAAAGTCTGAGTCCATCCCCACTCCAGTTCTTTCTTTTCTTCATGCTTTTTTGTTTGTAAGAGCTTGTTTTCTTCAGTGAACACTAATAGCAACCACCACTATAACCACAATAAAAACATGAACAAAAGGTAGTTCCCAAAGAAAAGCAAAGATTAAAGCAGTTTTTAACAGACACTTTGCACATCTGTGGACAGCTTTAAATGCTTAAGGAATCTCTTCATTCATAGTAGTAATATTCTATCAGACAGCAAGGAGCCTGTTTTTATGAGCAGGGTCATTAAAAATAGCTCCCATGAAAGTTTACTGGAAAGAGAAACCAGTGAGTGTCACTTGGCACATTGGCACATTCACTGTAAAATATAACTTAAGTATTATTTTAAATAAAGCATGGGTAGCCTTTATAATTAATGAAATGCCCATAATATATGAAAACTATCTTTTAGAGTTACATTTAAAATAATTCAACTTGTAAAATTCTACTCGGATGTCAAAAGAAACATGTTCACAAAAAGTGTATTTGTAGAATTTTCAGAATATTAAGCAACAGTCTTGCCAAACAAGGTTATATAATTTATAAATCTACTATAAATGCCACTTGGAAACCACCATCTAACTTTTCTGAATGTTCCGTTTTCCTCTTTATTATGAGAAGGCTTTATGGGTGACAATAAAGCTCCTATGCCATGAACTTACGAGGATTTCCTTCTATAAGTTCTCATATAAGTTTAGCTGTATATGTGTGTATATCTATTTATATTTACATATTTATGCATAATTGAATTCTTAGACTTTGCCATTTGGCTCAGAGTCCAATGACATGTAATCTAAGCATTCAGTTGTGGGTGGTTCTGTGGGAGCTCAATTTCAGAAAACATTGACTGAACTCAAAGATTTCAACTCAGAATTCAATGGCATGTATTTCCTTCATGTACTGCTGGGGAAGATTTTACAGTAATTAAACTGAGATTTGGCGTTAGTTTTGGTAAGTAGAGGCTATAGTTTCTGAAACTGTCTCTACTAGCTAGCATTTTTAAAATTTGTGAAAGTTTGATAAATTCTAGAGTGTAATAGACGTGATTAAAGATAAAATGTTTTATGTCTTTTGGAAAACTTCCAAATATGGAAAATGGCTCTTCTTACCATAGTGTCAATGAGATGCCCACACACCTGCTTCATTAGTCCCGCTGGCTGAGCTAGGCTACCTTTTGCCTTGTTCTTCAGGTCCTCTTTTGCAGTCTGAGGCCAACAGCAATTTCTCAGAGGGGGAATATGACATTTTCTTACTCTTAAATTTTATACATTGTTTCCTTTCAATGTTTATGTGCATGATTTTTGTCTATTATGAATTTTTCTTTTCCATTTCTCTGAGCTGGCATAGATTCTATCACACAGACGGGGTGGACTGGGTACAGATGGTCCCAACTTATGATGGTTGGACTTACATTTTTTTCAACTTTATGATGGTGCAAAAGTGATACGCATTTAAAGGAAAGCAGTTCCACACTCTCTCATGATGCTAGGCTGTGGCAGTGAGGCACAGCTCCCAGTCAGCCACAGTAAAGCAGCAGATACTCTACGATGTACGGTATGCCAGATGATTTTGCCCAGCTGTAGGCTAATGTAAGTGTTCTGAGAATGTTTAAGGTAGTCTAAGCTAAGCTATGATGTTGCGTAGGTTGAGTGTATTAAATGCATGTTTTACTTATGCTTGACTTATGGTTGACTTATGTTTGATTTACATCTGACTTTTCAGCATACGATGGGTTGGTTTACCAGGGCACAATGGCGTGCTAAGTCGAGAAACATCTGTATTACGGAGTTGGTAACATGAGGCAAGAGAACAGTTTGCAGCCTCTACCACGTGATAATTACAAGAAATTGAATGAGATATATTATTTGTTTGGATTATTATTAAACATATTAACATTGTATGTATGTGTGTGTATAAATATTTATAAATATAATCTTTTCATATTTTAAATATAAATATATACACACATATATATGTGTATGAACACAATAAATATTGATAAAATAAATATAGCATACGAAAAGTACTCTTACTTATTCTCACTTTGTTTCCCCTCCTGTTTTTTTCCTCATAGAGCAATACAATTATCTTCTAAAACATGCGTTCTAAAACATATTTTAAGAGCTGAATGATTTTTTTCATTGTAGATTCTTCAAGTGTATTTGAAAAATATATGTGTTTATATGTTGCTTTCAAACAGTAAAATAATCTCTATTATTTTAAAAAATTTGTTTTCTGTCTCAATTTTCCTTTAAGAACAGCAAACTGCCTAGTAAGCTGTAAGAGGGTACCAACAACTTTGCGGGGGTTTCCTGGGGCACATGGCTTAGTATCTTTGGACTATAAATGTTACATCATGATCAATGAAATGTCCTTTGCCACTCAGGAAATATTAAATATCTTTGATAACCTTTCCTTCCTCTTTCTCACCAATGTGAGAAATAAGGAATAATGAGAAAACAAAGGGAACTACATAAGAATAATTATAATTTACAAAAGATGCCCCTGAGAAAAAGACATGTTTCATCACTAGGGAAGAAAAGATAGAAGAGTAACTTTGGATCCGATACTTCAGATGCTTAAGAGTAATTCATAGCCAACTCTTTCAAAAAGTAAGCTGTCAGCAAGATGTATAGGGTATGGTAAGTGGAAACAAGACTACAGATCTATCATTTGCAATTTAGTAGGCTAATAACATTCTTATATTCTTCTTTGAAATATTAAATAAATGTATGAAATGGATCACAGGGTGTCATTCCACTATAGCGTGGTTCTGTAAATTAAGGTTGATATGTATCTAGAGATTTTATTTACGGATGTTCTGACATGTGAGATTTTGTTTGCTGCTGAATCAAAACCTGTATCTACCACTCTGGAATTCAAAGGTATTTGGCATGGCTTCTTTTTACACTGCGGGTAATTGTTTTATAAACATTTTTTGTCTGTTTTTACATGTTCTTTTTTTGCTGTGCTACTTCAAAGCGAAGTCTGAAGTTAGCTTTCCCATTCAAGGGCAGCTATTAAGAAATATTGGTTATAGTTAACACAGTTTTTTTGTTTTTGTTTTTGTTTTTTGCACAGGCTATGGTGACTAAATGTTTAATTAGATAGAATCTGGAGAAAAAAAATTGTTTTGTGATATGAGAATGTACTGACTACAGTAGAAAATAAGCTTCACAAATTTAGGGTCTTTTTCCCCTTTTGGGTCCCTGGAAACTAGAACAAGGCTAGGCACATGGCAATACTCAAAAAATGAATGCTAAATAAACATAATAATTATGCCTGATGTGATCTTATATATAATATAAAAATATATTAGAATTAGAAACATGTAGTACTACTCTTTCATTCTAAAATGAGGTTCAGCAATTTAAGATAATTATCTGAAGTTCACATAGCAAAGCTTAGCTTAAGCTTATCTGGTATCCAAAAATAGTTCAGCTTGGTAGAATATCCCTGCCAGAAATCCTTTTTCAAAAGAGGCCAAACAGCATCTTTCTGGAGAGAACACATTTAAGGAAAGAAGAACCCAGACATGATGCACATGGCCTCAGAAAGCCCCCCAAAACTGGAGAGGAGAGGTACTTTGAGTCCAGTGTGATGGCTCTGAGTTGAATGTAACCCTAGTCCATCCCCACAGACTTCTGGAGAAGGTCTAGAGGTGAAAACTGAATGAGTGGATTCACGAAAGTCTATATAAACCCCTGAGACATACCAGAATAACTTTAGGTTATTGCTAACAGTGCACAGTAAAACACAATATTACAGATTTATTTCATTAAAATAATTGTTATCATACTGTGAGGAAAATGAATTACCTTAATTGTTAAATACTACAGAATATAAATCTATAGCATGCCTAGTATATGTCATGATTAATATACAATAGTCAAAAAGTTTATTAATTAAGAGTCTGATAAATAAATTATATAGTCAAATATATTCAGTGATTTATTGGCATGAAAGGCACAGGTCTCCTTCAGAGGATCTAGTGGATTATTTTCTGTTTTATAGAAATACTGATTAAATGTACATGCTGTAGAGGAAATATATAAAGGCATACATGTGACGCAGATATTTTGTGGAATGCTGAATCTCAGTAAATGCACTGAATTGTTTACTTGTGTAGATACTTACTTCAATGTGTTTTTTGCAAAGCCATCAATTTGATCTCAGGATATAATTAATTTAACTTAAAGTGCAAGGTTATTATTTAGCATTTAATGAAAATAGAATTCCAAGAAAGAGTTGAAATTACATAATAATATTTTGTTGGTATTTATTGGTAAGCAAGGGTTGAATAGGGAGGCCAAGACAGGCGGATCACGAGGTCAGGAGATCGAGACCATCCTGGCTAACACGGTGAAACCCCATCTCTACTAAAAAATGCAAAAAACTAGCCGGTCGAGGTGGCGGGCCCCTGTAGTCCCAGCTACTCGGGAGGCTGAGGCAGGAGAATGGCATAACCCCGGGGGGTGGAGCTTGCAGTGAGCTGAGATCCGGCCACTGCACCCCAGCCTGTGCGACAGAGCGAAACTCCGTCAAAAAAAAAAAAAAAAA
>NW_016806320.1:168347-180106 GCF_001698545.2 Rhinopithecus bieti
AAAAAAAAAAAAAATTGTATTTTTAAACCAGATTAAAATAATTATTAAAAAACTGATTAAAGCAAGTAAATTGAAAACCAATGTTAAAAAACATAAAATTTAAAATTAAAATAGGGTGAAAAGCCCTCTCTAACACAAAATAAAGTTTATATGTTGTGCCTCTAAATTATATCACTTTTTGAATGTCATCACTTACAGAAGAAAGTGTGTCTCAAATTGTACATGTATGGAGACTGAAAATATCATTTGGTTCTCTCTCTACATCCTTGAGAAAAATGGTCTAAAGGGATTATTTACAGAGTGAGGCAAATAGGAAGGAAGAGGAAACAAATGCAATGAAATACTCCCTGGACCCTGCCAATACACTGAATTAGCCTAACTGGGGAGGTAGATACAAGTGCAGCAACTTGGTGGCTCCCAGGAACAGACATTTTATTTTTATTAGAGTACTCCTGACATTGCATTAATGAATCTTCCCTACATGTATATAGCAGATGTGGCTTGAAAGTTGGGTTGTAGGAATATGTGACATGTTTACTAAATGACAAAACAAAAATTCTCTCTGCTGTGGATCATTCTGACCCTCCCATTGTTGTGAGATAATAGACCTTCTAGTAATGGATGCTGCACACCACAGACTCTCTTATCTCTTCAATTCTCAAATGGGCATGATTATATTACCATTGAGTATGAGGTTTGTAAGCAGGGATGCCAGGACCTTATAATTATGAAATCTCATGACTATATTATCTTTAGCAGCTGTGCTATCTTTAATTACTAAATACTTCCCTTATAAAATTCAAGTCACTCTTTTATCTTTATTAAACTTTTCCCTAAAGCTTAGATCTCCATGATTAACACATTCTATCTCAAATGCCAAGATATGCTCACCATTAGGTAAGAGGTGTGTATATATGATTTTAGTTACATATATGTTAAAATATTCAAACATTTGAATTTGACTATTATGAAGTTGCTAATCAATGTTCTTGTTGTTTGTACATGGATCTGGCATCATATCAATGAATCACACTTTATATTGTCAATCAACACTCTGCCCCTACATGATTTTAACAAAAGATGCATCTGAGAGAAGATTCTTGACTGGCAGAAAACAGAAACCCCACTGTTATTTGAAACATAACTGCCAGAAACAGATTTGGTTGTCACCGGTATTTCCCCTGAGGGGTAGAGCCTCATAACTAAATTTATATTTTAAAGAGCCAATATTAGAAAGCCAGGAAACACTGAATTCAGCCACTTAATTATGTCTTAATGCTAGTAAAGCCATGTTATGCTCTGGGGGGTGGCAATATCAATTTTAGTCTAGAGAAAAAGGTAACATAGTAGCTAGTATAAGCAGTTGAAGTAGAAATGTAAAAGTAGAGGACTTATTTTTAAATGTACAAATGACAGCAAATATTAAAAGGACATTTTATGCCTGCATATATATCATTTACTAAAATTCTTAGACCTCAGTGAAAAATTACAAGTTTGTAAGTGAAAAATAAAAAAAAGAAACTATACCATTAACATAAACTTTCTAAAAGACTACTAAACACATTGTCAGCAAACTAGATGTTAACTCACTGGCAAGATAGAGGTAGCCAAGTTCTAAATGGAAATTGTTGATTAGGTTTGCATATTTTCAAAAGAATGATTATGGGGGATTCTTTTAAGTTGCCTTGATTCGCATCTTTCTGGATATATTAACTCAACATTCTTTCCTTGCCTCAATGAAGTTTTACAGTCAATGCGGGGGTCCATATTTAAGGCAGGGGGTAGAAAGAGTCACAGTAGGTTGGAAAAGCTCATGATCCATTTCCACAGCTTAGCCTGGGGTAAAGCAAAGCTAACCTTTGAGATACCACAGAGGAAATTCAGAATCAGAATGATTTTCTTCAGAAAGGAGAAAATGGCAGGATGTTTCCGACACTGTTCTTAGGCTATTCATGGAGAATATGTTTATGAAATGATGTGAGGAACAAGCATGAACAATTTGGGAAATAGGGAAAGAAATGAAATGATAACTCTCTGGAACAATTTACTAGGTAATTTTCATAATGCCGGGGCACAAAATACAAACATTAATGGTATAGCTTATGGATTTCAATTTAAATCAATAGCCTATTTTCTTCACAACTATTTTTCAATAGGAGCTGTAGGTGTGCTTTCCTTTTTCCCCACTGCATTAAGCTTTTGTCTTCCTCTTCTTGCCTTCCTCTTCAGCTACTTTTTCATTTTAATACCAACTTCTTCAGACAAATACAAATCACCTCGAAATGTATTTGATTCTGCCACAGCAGAAACTGAATTCCTGGTATAGAAAGAATTCTACCTTGGCAAAGACTCTATAATGGAAGAGAAAAACAGTCGTTTGGGAAACAGCGATAGATTTAATGTTCTAGGGTTATAGAGAATTTGAGATTCTTTATGCTGGAAGAGTCATCTACCAGGAGCCTTGAACATCCCTGCCATTCTTTCTGAGTGCACCAGGTTACAAAGCCTCTGCTTGTCACATAGGCAGCTGAATAGGTTGAAGTGAGGAGACCAGGCAACTCAGTCCCTGGGCAAAGTACACTTGTTAGTGGCTTGCCCAAAAGTAGTAGGTTCTTGGCCTTGGATTTCTCTCTTTTTTTTTTTTTTTTTTTGAGATGGAGTCTTGCTCTGGAGCCCAGGCTGGAGTGCAGTGGCGCCATCTTGGCTCACTGCAAGCTCTGCCTCCCGCGTTCAAGCCATTCTCCTGACTCAGCCTCCCGAGTAGCTGGGACTACAGGTCCCCGCCACCATGCCTGGCTATTTTATTTATTTATTTATTTTTGTATTTTTAGTAGAGAAGGGGTTTCACGGTGTCAGCCAGGATGGTCTCGATCTCCTGACCTCGTAATCCACCAGCCTTGGCCTCCCAAAGTGCTGGGATTACAGGCGTGAGCCACCGCACCCTGCCCTGGGTTTCTCTTTTTTTAACATAATTCACTGCTTATGCAGGTGTCATTTGGTCCCTTTGGTCATCCTGTGTGAATTGAGACTGGGAAAACTGGCCCAAATATGCTGGCCCTCTGGTTACCATTTCTGTTGTAATACAGGATTCCCCACTTACCTAAAGTTTTGTTTTCAGTTTCAGTTACTGACATTGACTGTGGTTCCCGAATATTAAATGGACATTCCGAAAGTAAACATTCTCACCACTTTTACTGCAGTATATTTTTATAATTGTTGTGTTTTATTATTAGTTATGGTTGATAATCTCTTACTGTGCCTGATTTACAACTTCAACTTTACCATAGGTATGTATGCATAGGCGAAAACATAGCATAGGTAGGGTTTGGTACTATCTGTGATTTCAGGCATCCACTGGGCATCTTGAAATGTATTTTCCTCAGATAATAGGGGACTACTGCACAGCCTTTCTCTGATCCAGAAATCCTGTCTTCTGTCAGCATCCAAGAAACTGTGAAAAGCTGTCAGCTTTTAAGTAGGGTAAAATCCAGATCCTTTTCAGTTCCTGAAACCTTAGGGATTCAAAGGTGAAAATAGAAAATTTATTAGAAGTAGAAAAGTCTGGTTTAGGTATATAAATTCTGAAATCAAATATATGTAGGTGGGAATTGAAATTGTGGGCATAGATGTGATTGCCTGAGGAGAGAATAGAGTTGTCAGAGGCATTTGAACAAGAGCAACTCCATCTTGAATTGGAGCTAAGTAAAATGAGACTGAGATCTGCTGGGCTGCATTCCCAGATGGTTAAACATTCTAAGTCACAGGGTGAGACAGGAGGTCTGCACGAGATACAAGTCATAAAGACCTTGTTGATAAAACAGTTTGCTGTAAAGAAGCTGGCTAAAACCCACTAAAATCAAGATGATGATGAGTAACATCTGGTTGTCCTCACTGCTACTCTTCCACCAGCACCATAATAGTTTACAAATGCCATGGCAATGTCAGGTGGTTACCCTATATTGTATAAAAAGGGGAGGCATGAATAATGCACCACTTGCTTAGCATATAATCAAGAAATAGCCATAAATATTGGCAACCAGCTGCCTTGGGGGCTGCTATATCTATGGGGCATTCTTTTATTCTTTTGTTTATAAAAGTAGTCCTTCATTTATTCCTTTACTTCCTAATAAACTTGCTTTCACTTTACTCTATGGACTTGCCCTTAATTATTTTTTGCATGAGATCCAAGAACCCTCTCTTGGAGTCTGGATTGAGACCCCTTTCATGTATCAGACTCACATGAGGACTTTGTTTAAGTTTGGACTTTAAATAACTTTAGTAAATAAAGGTTTGGTAGAGGAACCTGGGCCTAAACAAAGACAGAGAGAGAAATCAGAAAGGTAGGAGGTAAATAGAAGATTATTGTTTCATGGAAGTCAAGGGAAGACACCTTTACAAGAAGAAACATGTATTAAACTCTGTTGAGAAATCAAGTGATATTAGGATTAAAATGTCCATTCTGTTTAACAAGAGGAGGAAGAGAGATATAGGGAGTTACCAGAAGGGAAGCGGGTTGAAAGGTTTATTAAAATATTGAGGAAGGACTAATTGACAAGTTATGTTTGAACACACTGAGGGAATAGATAGACTGTAAATTTCTCTGGAATCCAGGATATGATGCCATAGGATGGAGAGGGTAGGGTGAGATGGATGCATGGAAAGCACAGGTTAAAATGCTTGAAATGTGTTTCCCTCAGTAAAGGGGGGACTACTGCAGGGTGCAGGGGAATATCTTATGTAGAAAGAGAAGGCTGGGGATAGTGGTTGACACCTGTATTCCCAGGCGGGCAGATCACGAGGTCAGGAGATTGAGACCATCCTGGCCAACATGGTGAAACCCCATCTTTACTAAAAATACAAAAATTAGCTGGGCATGGTGGCGCATGGTTGTAATCCCAGCTACTCGGGAGGCAGAGGCAGGAGAATCGCTTGAATCAGGGAGTTGAAGATTGCAGTGGGCCAAGATCATGCCACTGCACTCCAGCCTGGCAAAAGAGCGAGATTCCCTTTCAAATAAATAAATAAATAAATAAAATAAGAAAGAAAGAAGAACCATTTTTCCATTATTACAGGAAGCAAGGAAAATATGGTGAGTGCCCGTATTGCAGGAGTTAATGTTTTGTTAGATGGAAGATAAAGTTTCTGATGACTTTGTTTTCTGACAGAATGAAGAAGCAAAAAATGTCGTGACATGACCTGGGCCTTAAGGTTTGAATCAGGTGGTGAAACTTTAAAAACTAGGAACAATTCAAATGTCCATTTAATGATAAACAGATAAAGAAAATGTGGTGTATCCATACAGTGGAAAGTTATTTAGTACAAAAGGAATGAATTACTGATACACACCACAACGGGGATGAACTTCCACAGCACATAATCAAGTGAAGAAATAACCAGTCACAAAGACCAGATGTTTTGTGATTTCATTTATATAAAATATCCGGAATATGTGCCTCCCCAGATATTAAAATTGGATTATTGGCTTTCAAAGCCAGGGGCATTGAAAATCGAGAGAAAATGGGGAACAACAGCCAATGGATATGGGGATTTTTTTGAGAATGATAAAAATGTTCCAAAATTAGATAGTGGTGATAGTTGCATAACTCAGTGAATATATTAAAAACCACTGGATTAAAAAATTTTGAAGGGCAAATTTTATTATATGTAAATTACACCTCAATGAAGCTTTTATTTAAAAAAGAAGAGGCAGGCAGTTTAAAAGATTCCTAAGAATTCTTCCTAATTTAAGTTTAATTCTATGTAAATATATTTTCTTCTATTCTTTTTGCTTTTCTAGCTAGAGTGAGTTATAGTCCCTCCCAAATGATAAATTTTTAAGACGTTCTTTGATGTGTTTCTCCTAAATTTGCTTCTGACTCATCTGTTCCTTAGTGCTTCAGCTTTTCTCTATCAATAGCTTCAGTCTTGTGAATCACTTTTCTAAAATTTCTGTTTCTGTCTTTCTTTCAAAAATAGTGCTCTGGAGCTTCTGTAAATAGTTTAGTGATAGCATTTCTGAAATTTTTATTACACAACTCTTAGTTTGCTATTGTAAGTGCTATATTTTCCAGGTTTCTCTATAAATAAGTATTCCCTCATCTTTCACACTTGAAATAAATTTTGAGGAATCTGTGTCTTTACTACAGGATAAACATAATACCCTGAAAGAACCTATTCTAGTAGAAATAACCAAGTTAAAGATGTTGCATTCCAAATGTATGATTGAATGCAAATGCCTCATTAAAAAGCAAATCCTTCATTTAAAATTGTTCAGTAGGATGGATCTTAAAATCTTCAATCTGGTTAAATTTAACACACTGAAAAATCAGATTCAGAAATATTCAATGGGCCTAGAGCAATGTTAGATCAATCTGCATTTACCTCTAAATTTCTATGCTAGTGATTTACTTTATACATGCTATTCTCGTGGATGGAAAGTCCTTGTCCGTCTTCATCAAAGTATTTACACCACTTTTTAAGAAAAATCTGGTTCAAACTTTACCTTATCCAAGACGTCTTAAGCATAAACCTGACTTCCTGATGTCCTGATGTTATACCATCTAAATACTGAAGCACACAGTTTGTGTGTTATGCGTTTGAACCTCGTAGTATCCTCTTTCTAATGATTCTTATGTTATTTCGCATGTATATACTTTGTCTTATAATTAGTTCTCAAATATTTCAGTGGCATGGCTATGCATTTTATTTGCATATACTTCATAGAGCATAAAATATAAAATGATCATTATACGCATACTGGATTATTTCCAAGAACAGATAAATAAAAAATTGTATGGAAAAATAAAACATGTTTAAAATGATATTTTTTTATGATATATTCCTACCTCCCCGGTCATGTTATCAGTATTTTTCTTGTAATTATTGCCCTTCTAGTACTAGTAAGTGTATTAGTCCGTCTCACACCGCTATAAAGAACTACCTGAGACTGGGTAATTTATGAAGAAAAGAGATTTAATTGACTCACAGTTCCACAGGCTTAAGAGGAAGCATAACTGGGAGGTCTCAGGAAACTTACAATCATGGCTTATGGTGAAGAGGATGCAAGGACCTCTTACCATGGTGGATCAAGAAAGAGAAAGAGAGAGTGAAGGGAGAAGTGCCCCACACTTTTAAACTGTCAGATCTCATGAGAACTTACTCACTATCATGAGAACAGCAAGGAGGAAGTCTGCCCCCATAAGTCAGTCACCTCCCACCAGATCCCTCCCCTAAGACTGGGGATTACAATTCAAAATGAGACTTGGGTGGGGACTCAGAACCAAATCATATCAGTAACAAAAGAAAATCTTGAGGAAGTATAAAAAGATAGGAAGCTATGATTGCACCACTGTAGTACAGCTCAGGTAACAGAACAAGACCCTGTCTCAAAGATAAATAGATAGATAGGTAGATAGATAGATAGATAGATAGATAGATAGATAGATAGATAGATAAGGAGACAAAATAGTATGTGACTATTAAAAAGAGTTTTTCTGCATAATTGTAATCTACTTTTTAAAAAACTGAGTCAGAGAGAATCAACATAAAGATGAATTTTAGCTTTGGCAATATCAAAATCATCATATCAAGAGCAATTTCATTATTTTGGAAGTGATAGAAACCACAATAGAATTCCTTGGAAAAAAATAGTAGGAAATTCCTATTGCTGAGCTTTAGAGGCCAATACTGAGGGGGAAAATGTGATGTTTGCCTAGCATTCCAAACTTATTCCTTTGAAAATTTATGCGAAGTAAGTGGAGTGAACAGGATCCCTGATGAGCATATTTGACAGATCCTACCCTCCCGCACAGTGGAACTACCTGCTTTCCTTCATTTAGTAGTTCATGGATTTATTGAACACCTACTGTGTGCCCCACACATTCCTAGGTGTCAGGGTTAGTACAATATTTTTCTCTCTTTGTGTCTCTTCAGCTGTTAATGATATGGGTTAGTGTTAGTTCTTGAAAGTGAGGTAGCTGCCTATCCTGAAAGACGCAGGTTTTGCAGGAGGAAGTAGCTAAGATTAAGTGAAAGGGAGAACATAGTTTTGCAACCAAGAGAAAACGTAAAACTGGATGAGATGATGTAATTTAGGCTATATCTGGCTTATTTTTCTAGGAAATTTTAGTGTATAATCCTTATCATGTTTCACAGTGTCTTCAAATTATGTTCGCACTTTCTATTAAAAGGCTCTTTTTTTCTGAGTTACTTTTTTCTAAAACTTCATCGTGTATCACATGAACACATTATTCTCCGCGTGAGTTTTTTTCACTACATTTTAACACAGAGAGCTTTTTGTCTCCACCATGTCCTGCCCACCGTGTTACCTGTCATTCTGTGTGCAACAACAGAAAGTATGACCTTACTCACTGTACTACTAATGGAACATGTTTTGGGTCTCTACCAGAAGAGGACCTATCTTTTGATAGAGAGGTGCCTATCTTTCAACAGAGATAGAAGAATCATCTTTAAAATTTTCTCTAAAAGGAGCCCATTGAGGATCTTTAAATAAAGTAGTGTCACTCTATCAATTTTTTGCAGTTTGATTTTGTAATTTAAACATTTAAAACATACTATTTCTGAAAAGTATGACATCGCATACTCAGCAGGACGTCTTCCTTTTCCCCTTGTTGGGTTGAGCTTTGCCATGTGTTTATCTCCTAGTTCAAGTCCACAATGTGTTTCCTTTGCCTGACGGACTGCCTCCTGCATGCTTCCTTTACCTTGATGTCAGTGTTTCTCCTTCCCCAACAAACTGCTCTGGTAAAACCCCTTCAAATACCTCTTTTATGCTTCTTTCTACCGTTGTTACATTCTTCTGCATAAGTGGGAGACAGTCACCATTACAAGTGAGAGATTACCCACAGGGATTTATTTATATGAACAAGAAATCTGCAGTTAAAGAACATTTTAGTAGTGAGCAAAGGATTTCTTTTTTCATATTATATCTTTTAAAGGACATTGGCCTAATAGTTCTTGATGTGCTGAAGATTTTTTTTCTCCCTACAGTTCGTCTGTTTCCTTCATTTGACAGTGTGTTACCCTCTATTTTTTAAATGCTGCAGTTTAATTTGATAAAAGATTCTAAGTATTTATCACAGGGGAAAAAAAGAACAAACCAGTAATTTAAAATATTTGAAATATATTTTGATGCATTAAGCAAGCAGATATTTTATATATATATATATAGCTTTAATAAAAATTCACAGGATGCTTTACAATGTGTTTTCTTTAAGAGATTTCTAACACAGCTACAGACAGATGTTCTCATTTTAGTTTTAAAGGCAGAAATGACAGTGCTCTATGAATAAAAATCAAAAGTAAATTTCACGATCAGGAGGCCTACTTGCTGCATTCCCCTGTTTCATAGAACTTGAGATTATACATTGGGCAAACTAATAGCCTGCTGATTCCAGCCTCAGTGAGTGACAGGGGACCCAGGGTGACAAAAGATCTAAAAATATATCTGGCTTTGGCCATTAAAAGCCTTATCAGCAACTAACAAAAATCAAGAGAGCTTTAGGATTGCCAATGCAGAGATTTAAAAAGGTTCCTAGCAAGGGAATATTACTAACCATCCTGATAATCTGTTGACATACAATGCCGGTCACCACTTTCTGGCTGAGAGCTTTAGGTGATGAAAGGCAAGAGTGGGTGGAGACGGGGCATCAGCGTTAATGCTGACAGTCCCATGGGTGTGCTGAGGCGCATGGTGAGGGGACACAGGCTTTACAATTGTCTCAAAGTTTAGCTGTAGCTCTGAGGTCAACAGGTGATTAGATTAGTGTCTTTCCAGAAAAGGGCTGTATATATTTCCATATATATACATCTCACTAGCTAGTCATTGATTTTAATACTGTGAATACTAACTAAACTAAAGACATATTCCATTAGTACAGTGAGTAAGTTCATACTTTCTGTTGTTTCCCAAATGCCCGTTGGCACAAAAAATAGTAAAACGAGAACCAAACAGGAGTGCCTTAAAATATGAATTGTCACTATGTGCGGATTCAAACTATTCCCACTAAGGGGATATAAAAATGGTGTGCAAGAATATAGTTGGGCAGCACTAGTAATTGTTTGTAAGTAGTCTTTGCATTTCCCAGTCTATCTCCTGATGGATTATTCAAAGTGCCTTATCAAAGATATGTTAATGAGTTGATAAATTACCACAGTTGGAAACTGTTTTCTACTGTAGCCTGTCCATAGGTGAAGGTCAGAATCAGAGATGGCTTTCCATTCATTTTGCCAAGAAAGACATATTCTTAATCCTTTCTGAGATTTAAAGTGGGGGTAAGAATCAACCTATTTAGCTAAAGAAACAGAAAATATAATTTGCCATCTGATGTTTAGAATAAGATACTTAACTAGAAGGCTGGAAAGAAAAGAGAGAGACAACTAGGAACAGTGGGCAAGACAGATGAGAAGATAGTCAAATAGAGATGATGATACCAGCAACATGAGATACAAACCAAAGTGAGCAAGTAGGCATATATCAATAGCGCTACTTCCAAGCTCAAGTAACCAGCACATGTCATCAATCCTAGAGAACTAGATCAACCAATTAATGAAAGCTTTTAAGACACCTGTCTGGGCAAGTTGACAAAATTTTCTAAAGATAGCTGTATGAAATAAATAAATTATTTGAAACCAATGAGAACAAAGACAGAATGTAACAGGGACACAGCTAAAGTAATGTTTAGAGGGAAATGTATAGCACTAAATGCTCACAGGAGAAAGCAGGAAAGACCTAAAATTGACACCAGAACATCACAATTACAAGAACTAGAGAAACAAGAGCAAACAAGTTCAAAAGCTAGCAGAAAACAAGAAATAACTAAGATCAGAGCAGAACCGAAGAAGATAGAGACACGAAAAACCCTGCAAAAAGTCAATGAATCCAGGAGCTGGTTTTTTGGAAAGATTAACGAAATAGTTAGACCACTGCCAGACTAATAAAGAAGAAAAGAGAGAAGAATCAAATAGAAACAATAAACAATAATGAAGGGGATATCACCACTGATCCAACAGAAATACAAACTACCATCAGAGAATACTATAACCACCTCTATGCAAATAAACTAGAAAATCTAGAACAAATGGTTAAATTCCTGGACACACACATCCTCCCAAGACTAAACCAGGAAGAAGTTGAATTTCTGAATAGAACAATAACAGGTTCTGAAATTGAAGCAGTAATTAATAGTCTACCAACCAGAAAAGCCCAGGACCAGACAGATTCATAGCCAAATTCTACCAGAGGTAAAAAGAGGAGCTGGTACCATTCCTTCTGAAACTATTCCAGCCAACAGAAAAAGAGGGACTCCTCCTTAACCCATTTTATGAGGCCAGCATCATCCTGATACTAAAACCTGGCAGAGATACAAGGAAAAAAGAAAATTTCAGGCCAGTATCCCTGATGAACATCGATGTGAAAATCCTCAATAAAATACTGGCAAACCGAATCCAGCAGTTCGTCAAAAAGCTTATCCACCGTGATAAAGTTCGCTTCATCCCTGGGATGCAAGGCTGGCTCAACAAACACAAATCAATAAACGTAATCAATAACATAAACAGAATCAATGACAAAAGCCACATGAGTATTTCAATAGATGCAGAAAAGGCCTTCAATAAAATTCAACACCCTTTCATGCTAAAACTCTCAATAAACTGGGAATTGATGGAATGTATCTCAAAATAATAAGAACTATTTATGACAAACCCACAGTCAATAGCATACTAAATGAGCAAAAGCTGGA
>NW_016806320.1:182106-204277 GCF_001698545.2 Rhinopithecus bieti
TTTCTTTAACAGTAAAGACATTTTTATTATCAAAGAATGATGTTCATGTTTTTCTAGAAAAGCTATGATTACTCTATTTGTTTAAACTTTGATCTTGAATAAAATAAAACAAGCAAAATTGGTAGTAAAACTGTAAAATAATATCTTCATTAAAAATAATCATTTTAATGGTTTTATACAAACATAGACAATAGTAAAGTCCATATTATAAATTAAAAAAAGATAGCTGTATGAATAGCAATATGAAAGTTCTTACCATCCATTTGACATTATTGTATTTTTTAAAATTTTTAGTTTAAGGTATCTATATAGGCTCCACTAATAATTTCTATTGAGAATCTTGTCAGGAGTCATCAGTTTGATGTGAAATAACAGCTGAGTGGGAAAATGTCAATGGAATCAAATTAAGAAATGAAACAGCAGAGGGAGATTAGGAAGATGTTGGTCAAGGACACAAAATGTTAGCTAGACAGGATGAATAAGTGCATGAGGTCTATTGTACATCATGCTGGCTATAGTTAACAACAATATATTGTGTACTTTAAATCCCTGAGAGTATATTTTAAGTGTTCTCATCACAAAACTATGGTAAGTATGGGAACTAGTGTGTACATTAGTTGCATTTAGCCATTCCACAATGTTTGCATAGACCAAGACATTATGCTGTACACCATAAACAGATACAATACTTAGTAGTCAGTAAAAAAGAAGTAACAAACAAAGACAAAACTCCACAAACAATGGAACAAATACAGATGATGTTTTCCAGATGACTCTAAATGAATTGGGTCCAAAAATAATTGATACACGTTCTCTTCATTCCCACATCAGTGTCCCTCTCTCTTCTCACACCCCTCCCCACATTTCTCATGTACATTTTCCCAAAATAAAAAGATCCAAGACAATCTTAAAGGGAAAAAGCAGTCACAAAAGGGCATGTTATAGCCAGAATGGGGTGCACAGTGTGAAGGTGAGAGGCAGAAGAATCTTCCACTGTGTGTGTCATGGTGACTTCAGGGGGGTGAGCTTTAGGATTTTGGCAATGCCAACATCTTCCTTTCCATATCTTACCCAAAGTCTGAAATTCATTAATTCCAATTCATTTGTTTCAAAATATCTAAAGATAGCTCTTATTTCGGTTACTGGTGAGTAGTGATTGCTTTTTTCTATGTAATAAGTTATTTGATATTTATTCCTTCCAAAATTTCTCCAACCAAAACAATTAACAAGCTTGGGCTTTTAGCTTTTGTTTTGCATTTTGCCTGCTGCCATGACATTGACCTATTTTCTTCTGTGTTCTAGAGCAGGAACTACTGGAAATTGTTGAAATGATTATCTGAAGCAGCTCAGTTTTGCAGCCATCTCACAGAGAAAAGTGCTATTAGGATGGTGATGATGCAATGCAGCCTAAAATTGCCAAACAATATCGTACAAACTTAATTGTTTTTACTAACTTTTGTTTGCTTGCTCTCCATTCAGCTCAGTTACTAGTATAGAGAAAAACTTATTTCACGGCCACAGACGACTCTCAATCATGCTGTGTCATAAGATGCGGTTGGAATAATCTTTAAGATGTTTTCTAGCTCTAATACTTTTGATTCTATAGCTGATCTTAAAAAACATGTGCATTATTTAAAGAGAAAATAGGAAGACTATGACTGGAAAATAACTATTTTTAAAGGAATCCTACTTCAACAGGTATATATTATCACCTTTGAAAATTCCTTTTCAACTGGTTTTAAAATCAAGAATGAGTGCATCCTTCAGAATGGTTTTCTTTATGTTAGGAATGACACATAACCAAGTTCCTAAGATGAAAGCTGTTTTCATAATAAATAAATAAGTAAATAAAAAAGCAGACCTTAGCATTTACTATATCTGGAAAATAACATGTACAGTACATTCAACTCTGCTAAATGTCCATGAATGTAAAAATAACTTTCCCTCGAAGTATTGGAAAAAATATTTTAAAAAAAACCTTCAGTTTGACTCTGAATAGTAAATGCTTCCAACAATCTATAAAGGCTTTGTATTCATCAAATACCATTTTAACCACAGACATGAATGGCAAATAATCCTATGATCTTTCAATGGTGGCACAGAAGTTTTGTGGATCACTCTCTCAAGCTGTGACACACCACCAATGTCAACGATTCAATAGAAAACATTCATAAGCAGTCAATTACAGAGTGTTTGACTCTAAGCCTGTGTCTACAAAAAAAAAAGCAAACACATGTTTGAAAAGTAATAAGTCAATGCATACATGGCAGGAATAAGATTCTTAATGAAAGCTTCATATCAAAATTTCCCATCCACTATTATTTTTAAAACACATATATTTTAGTCCATTTACAGGAGAAATTAAGTCACACTGGTATTTCAAAAACCAATAATGCTGCCTCTCTCTGTGTGAATTTCATAAGGTTGGTGAGTAATGAATAACACTACCAAATGAGACAAAAGGCCAATTTGAGGCTTGATGAGAGTCATTTTTCAGATTATTAATTTCACAAATAATTTTGGCTTTCAAAAATATTGTTGGCACTTAATGCAGATATCTAGTTACAGGAATATGAGGAGGGAGGGAATGTAGTGATAACTGGTGCAATGTATATGTAAAAAACTTGTTTTCAGTAGACAGAGTATAAGTACCCCACTCTTAATTTATTTTATGGCTGAATAACAACAGATACACTAAGAAATCAAATCTATTTGCATTTAAAATGCTACAGATAAGCCTCAAAGATAAAGGGATATGATAATCTGTTTATGCCAGTAAATGTATTTTGTATATATTAAAAGACAAAAACATCCAACAACTTCTATATTCTGCCTTCTGTTTCCTTTCTGGTTGCCCTAGAGAGCTAGAGGGCGATGATCATGCTTTGTGATGGTGTTTTGTGTTTATATGCGCAATATACATTTCAAATATACATTGGAAAATGGTTGGACACAGGCTCCCAAGAACATTGAATCCCAGCCCTGCAAAGCCCAACCCTGATTTCATCCCTAAACACCAGTGGTCAGGACAGTTTACAGCAAAAATTATCCAGAAATAAATATTTTTAAGGGTTTCTAACTTTCTTAAGGATTGTCTGCTTTCTGTTTTTCATGTAAATCTGAATCTGGCTACCAAATAAGGATGAATTTGGGACAATATAATACTGGAAGAGCACTGGGGCTTATCAGGAGCTTGGGGTATGTGTGTATCTGTGTAGAGTTGATCTTGGGGGTGGTTTTCTTCAGACTCAGTTCCCTTCTTGGTTGGAAATAGCTTTGAATCACCATTAATGCGTTTCAGCTTGAAGAAGAACTTGATGATGATTCTCATCTTTGAGAGCGTTACATTATTTCATATGCTTAAGTGAGGTTAGCTTTCCACACTGGTCATCATGAGAAAATATGTGTCAGCATCATGTGAACGGAATAAATTGGTTGTGTAATTTTTTCATGTTCTTTTCACCAGTCTCAAATTGTATAATCTATGGTCTTCACCCATTTTGAGCAATTTGGAATATGATAACAAATCTGAGAGTTAGAAACTCAAACTAATCTCTCATCTTGTCTCAGAAGCTAGATTTCAAAATCTAGATCTTTTGTCTAGTTGTCCCCCTTTTTTTGCAGGAAGCAACCAAGGGCCTTGAGATGTCAAAGGATTTGTTCGAAGGCATACCGATAGAGTTAGTGACAGTCTCAATAAACTTTGAATCTTCTGGCCCGCCATTCTACCTTGCCAATCAATGAACCCAAGCATGATATAACGATTTCAGTGGAATTTTAAATTATAATATGTTACCAGTTGAAATATGGTCCCTCGAATAATGGAAAAGATGCCTTTCCAAACCTTAGTATTTGAGGCTTTTTAAATGATGTGCCTTCCCTTTATACATGGCTATTCCCCACTATCAAAAGCAAATTATTTATTTTGAAAGTTCATCCTATACTTTTCCACTCAAGGATAAATAATTTTGAGTTTACTGGCACAATTAATTCATTTGTATTTTATAGCGCAGTCTTTAAAACATAAAATTCATCTTTTTCAATGACTGGATTATTATGGTTAAAACTATGCTGGTTGACACAGTGAAAATGTCATTATGGAACCTGACTAGAGTGCACTTTTAAAAAGTATACATTTTTTGCCTTATTATGACACAGCAGCCAGATTCATATCCCAGAGCAATAGAATCCAGTAATTTCTTAACTCCATAGGTCACTGAGTTTTACAGTGACCTCAAAAGTAAGAAAAGCTTCTTTTCTTTTCTTTTTTCTTTTTCTTTTTTTTTTTTTAATTTTTTTTTGGAGACCAAGTCTCACTCTGTAGCCCAGGCTGGAGTATAGTGGCATGATCTCTGCTCACCGCAACCTCCGTCTCCCTGGTTTAAGCAATTCTCCTGCCTCAGCCTCCAGAGTAGCTGAGATTACAGGCACGCACCACTGCACCTGGCTAATTTTTTTGTATTTTTAGTAGACACAGGATTTCACCATGTTGGCCAGGCTGGTCTTGAACTCCTGACCTCAGGTAATCCGCCCACTGTGGTCACCCAAAGTGCTAGGTATAGATGTGAGCCACTGTGCCGGGCCTGCTTTCCTTTTAAGGTAGCCTATGATCAAATGTATGGCTATCCTATGTTAGAAACTGCCATATTTTCTGCTGTAGTGTTCTTCTTAGAAGAGAAATCAAGTGATCATCCTGGTGATACATACATATACCCATGAATTAAATGAAACTCTTGACATTTCACATTTCACACTTTTTATATGTGAAATGAATTTGTATTGTGTGTGTGCATGTGAATACACATAATATTGTAAATATGTATGAAAATATCTATATGTAATTTTTTTCTTTTGTAAATCTAAACAGCCTGTTGCTTTTCAATTTTCCTGTTTTATAGTAGAAAATGATTGGAGGTCTCCTTAAAGTCACTTGGCCTGCTTCTTCTTTTATAAATTTTTTTCTTGCAATGCTATTGCTGCTTGAGTCATTAAAAGTTAATTTGTGGGAAAATCTTTATCTTTCCTTGGTCTTCTGTACAAAACAATGAGTAATCACTAAGATAAAAATTGACATCAATCCAGAAGTTTCAACTATCCATTATCTATAATCTCTAATTACTCATCTATACACTTATCATCTTCCTAGCCAGCTCTTTCTTGGTTTTATTGGGAAAATGTAGAAATATTTTTGAAGCTTAATATTTACTCTAAAGCTCTATATGTATTCTGTAGATACATATTCTTGTTAATAACGATATTTTGCATATACTTTGAAAAGTAATATAAGGCAGCCACTTTTTTAGTAAAACATAATGACCACTATCTTTACGGGGTACTCTAATAAAATAAGTTGACAACTTTGGTTAATGAAATCCTGGGGAACTTTTCAATGATTGCCTTAGTTTTGAGAGATTATTTTCAATCTTGGTATGGTGAATCATTTCCTTGAAGCTGTTTTCCCACCAACCAGAATATGTGTGTGCTTAAACTGCAGTATAAGGATTTATGTTACGCATGAGAAAAAACTCCGTCAGATTTTTCAATATCATATTTACAATAATAACATCAAATTCTTAGATAGCACTTACTATGTGAGGGCACTAAATTCAGCACCTAAATGAAGTCATTTAATTCTGAAAACAACTCTATGAGGTAAGTAATACTATTATCCTCGTTTTACTGACGAGGAAACAAAGGCACAGAAGGATTTAAATAACTAGTCCTTGGCTCTACAGTTTGTAATCCATAGAACTTAGATGAGAATTAAGACATGTCAATGTAGGCTGAGCGCAGTAACTCATGCCTATAATCTCAGCACTTTGGGAGGCTGAGGTGGGCTTATCACTTGATCTCAGGAGTTCAAGATTACCCTTGGCAACATAGTGAGATACCGTCTCTACGAAAAATACAAACATTAGCTGGGCGTGGTGACATGTGTCTATAGTCCTAACTACTCTGGAGGCTGAGGTGGGAGGAGCACTTGAGCCTGGGAGGCAGAGGTTGCAGTGAGCCGAGGTCATGTCACCAACAGGAGTGAAACCCTGTCTCAAAAAGTAAAATAAAATAAATAAAAAAAATAAGATCATCCAAAGTTTTGTTCTTGACTAGTTTGCTAATAGTTAATAAAGTGCTTTGCCTTTGATTTTCACTGCAAGAATTATCTTAGTGGAGAATATATCTTGGCCGGGCGCGGTGTCTCACGCCTGTAATCCCACCACTTTGGGAGGCCAAGGAGGACGGATCACAAGGTCAGGAGTTTGAGACCAGCCTGACCAACATGGTGAAACCCCGTCTCTACTAAAAATACAAAAATTACCCAGGTATGGTGGGCGCCTGTAATCCCAGCTACTCGGGAGGCTGAGGCAGGAGAATCACTTGAACCTGGGAGGCAGAGGTTGCAGTGAGCTGAGATCACACCATTGCACTCCAGCCTGGGCAACAGAGTGAGACTCCGTCTCAAAAAAAAGAAAACACCTCTTACTTCCTTCGTATATTGATGAAGATACGGGGGCTCAGGAATGTGTAATGATGTGCCCATGATCATTCACCCAGTCAAAAGAAAGAACTAAGATTCCAGGTGTGCATTGTCAACAGCAGAAGTTTGTTTAAGTTTAATGTAAGATGAAAACACATTTGCCCAAGACGATATCATTAATCCATACTGCTTCCTGGAGACAAGAGTCAATATAAATAATGTACTTCCTCTCTCTTAATATGCTTTGTGGAGTTTAAAAGTTCAGTTTTAGAGATAGTAAGGGCAACTTCACTCAAGGTTAGAGTTGGAAGAGTAAGTGGTAGCCTGAAGGAGTATTAAAACCTCACTTGTCCTGTTATAATTCCTAGGATTGTTCCAATCAGTTAGTAGATATTCCACTTTTCTTTTCTTTGCTGCAATATGAATAAGGAGGTGACCTTGTGTGTCTTACATTCTTTTGGCTAATTTATATATGTCAAGATTAAATTTACGTTTTAGCCTCAACACTACATGTTAACTTATGATTTTTGATTATGTTGGTTTCTTGCCTTAATTGTACTCGACTAGCTCTTGACAACATGTAGTTACAGAATTTGTAGATAACAACCGGAGCTGGCACTGACTGTATTTGCTCTGAGTAGGTGTTCATTTTTGAGCTTACCACCTATCTTTTAAATTCTGATAGAGATTTCAAATTGCCTTAAGAATAACTCAAAAAAAAGCAATCAACACCTTTACAGATACAAACAATAAGTGAATCATTTATTTTTCATATAAAAATCACACTATACATTTGCCATAAACTCCACGTTTTGTTCTCTATAGAGAAAACCAAAGAAGTAGCATTGCAACTCCTTTTCGGTTGAAGCATACAGAAGGATCAGTGAATGTTTCATGGTAGTTCTCTTGTCTTAGACAAATTTTCTTTTGCATATAGTACAGTGCAATTTTGTTGTACTTTTAAAAATGTGGGGAGGAAAAAACAATATCATCAAAGTGAATATTATTTTTTTCTCTTTCACTTATTACTGGACAAAATGGTGGCAAATCTGGCTTTTATTATCTTACAGACAGTATATTTTTTGCAAGTGTGATGATTGTTTAATCTTTGTTAATGTAAATAAGCCAGAGAACCTCTGTAAAGATTCTTAAAAGTCGTCTTACAAGATGCCATTAAAATGCTTATGTTTACCTATCACCAATCAAAAATGCTAATGTGAAGAAGGGCCAGGAAAATAAGCTTTAATTTATACAATCTAGTGCATTAAAGGAATGATGGCTTTCTGATGGATTTTGAGATTTAGCCTACTCTGTTTTGATTATTTAAGAGTAAGTATGATTTCTCTTAAAATTCATATTTTATAAAGAGACTTCATGGGTTTTTTTTCTTCAGGAAAAGAGGACTGCACAGATTTCACAAACATTTAAATGAAAGGGGATTTCATTGTTCCAACACAGCCAGAAAGCTTTCATGCAACAAAATGCTCTATATACAGCATAGATTTATATAGCTAGGCTAGATAACCAAGGGAAAAAGAGGAGAGGACAGGACTCACTCAGAAATGCAGCCATAAGATTGATACTTTCAAACTGGGAATTTAGTGCAACCTTTTGTTTCACCTAATCAGAGGCATTGCATTCGAGAATTCTGACATTTTTATTGCATGAATGTAGCAACTTATTACAGCTATCCACATATAAACTAATATGCCTGGGCCAACTAGACTATAGTCTCATCATTTTGTGCATAGTGTCACAGATTTAGTTTTCTCAAGAGAGAAACCATAAAAAATATGACATTAATACAAATCAAAACAGGGTTCCCACTTTCACCTCTTGTGTAATCATATTTATGCTCATCGAGGATCTCTACACTATTCCTCAATGCTGGTCTTGAAAATGATGATTACATGTGTTCGAGTGTAAATCTCATAAGTAAATACTGCAGATACTTGAGGCTCTCCATGCAGCTGGTCTTATCATTGGGTATTTGGGTAAAGTAAAGTAACTTCAGCTTTGAATACTTATTATGTTTTTAATGATGTGCTTGTGGCTGGTTCCAGATTCCCATATTGACCACAAGTCATTCAGAACTTCATTTATGCCCAGTGGCTGTTGTAGGAGTAGCAGCTACACTGTGAAATAGGAGCTTTGCTTGTGCTTTTTCTCTGGTCTTCCTGGGCTCTGGAGTGATTTAAAATTATTCAAAAATTATCGAAGTTGTCTGGTAATGGGCAAGAGATGTGCTTACGGCTTAAACTGACAAATGTTAGCTACTGCCATAATGAATGGTTGCAGTGAAGAATGCCAAAAGGAGCATGATCGTGTAGCTAGATTCCCTGACTCTTCTACAGTGGACTGCAGACAGCTTAAAAAACAAAACAAAACAAAACAAAACCTATTTTGCTGCACACACTATAAAGCAATGACCTTTAGATGCAACAAAATAGAAGTTTTTTGGGGGTAAAGGGGTGGGTAGAAGCCCTGAAAATACTTAAAATTTTGACCTCAAGCACAGAGTAGACAGACTGCTATGATTTTTTATGTTTTTAATTTTATAGTCTTGGTTTTTCTTCTTCTTCTTACTTCCCCCTCCCTTTTTTTGTCTTTATTCATCTTTCATTCCCTTTTCTGATATGGAAAGTCATAGTTCAGGTGCAGCAGAGTCTAAATCATCTAAAGCAAATCAGGCCAGAAATGGGCTGATAATGAAGGCCAAAAAACAGTGTGCCTGCTTTTTACCAGTGAATCATCAGTGTGACAATGGAGTCTAAAGATTCTATTAGCATTACAGAAGCTCTCAAGAAGCAATCTACTTTTTCTCTCAAAAATTTTCTCTCTAGCATTATAGAAGCTTGATTATTAATTGACACTGGTATAGCTGTAGCTCAGGATGGTGGTATTTTTTCTTCCCTTTTTGTTTTTTGATTTGTTTACTTGTAAATAATTTTTGCAATAGTTATTCTAGTTACAGTTTCTCTCTTCATATCTTATACATTTGGAATTCTCTTTCATTGAATCATCCAATGAACAGTTATGGAATACCTACTATGTGTCAGACACTGCAATGGGTGCTAGACAAAGAGCAGTTAAACAAACAGAATAAATATCTTTACAGATCAGATACTTATTTTCTATGTTTACTCTAATTATACTATGCATGAATATTAGAAACGCATCTTCACTGAGTGCCAATTATATGCCACATGGTTTCTGATGTGTTATGCCTCTTTCTTCCTTATAATGGTACTGCCTAAAATTAAATTGTTTGGAATTTAGACTTTTAACAAAGAAATAATTATATACATTTTAAATTTTTTATAAAGAGTAGTTAGATACTTAGGGCACATCTGACATGTAATTTAACTGATATATTATATGTTTGCACTAAAATACAGTAAAAATCAATATTGTCTTCAGTTCTGGACAGAGTTTCAACTCCGTGGACTCTCTGGTCCCCAGCAGCTTATAGAGGGACAGAATGCAAGGCTGCCAGTCTGAGAGCTACTCACATTAAATTGTGCATGATTGAGAATTGTCTCTGTGTTAATTTAACGGGAGAAGAAAGCAGACAGCAAAGAAATGAAAGAGGGAGTGGAATTACGGATGTGTAGACTTTGTGAAGGGAAAAAAGCAGCGGTAAAAAGATTTTAAATTTTGCTCTGCTTTCATCATATTATGGCACCTAACCCCTTTCCCCTCGCTTTTGAAGAGCTGTCATTTATACATTTTCTCGTGATGTGCCAAATGTTTGGGGAGTGAGTGTAAAGAAAATGGGCTACTTTAAGCTTCTCTGATGTTAAATTGGATGGGGTCTTATTTACTTTGAGTATGTAGCTCCAGAGAGAGATATTAGAACATTGAGAAGGAAGGATAGGAGTGAAGTTAACCAGGGATTGCTTCTCAAGAGCTAATATGATTACTAGGAGCCAGGGATACTAAGGATCTTTTTATTCTGCTGGGGTTGAGGGAGAAATATCCCAAATGAAACAGACCAGAAGAGAGGTAGCATGCCATGGACCTTTCTTATTGTCGCTGAGTACCTATACCTGCACTCAAATAGACACAACCCACAGGCACACATCCTGTTTCTTCCAATCTGGTAAGTTTTACTGTGTGGCTCTGCAGTGGATAGCTGTTGATTCTGCCATCCCAGTATCCATTCCTCCTTCTTGATGGAATCTGACTTCCTGATGGGGCACTCGTCTATTTTGGTGGTACTGAACTATATGCCTTATCTCCTTCTGTCGGCACTTGCTGTTGGCAAATGATCCAAGCTGGGCCAACCAACACATTCCATCCCCACTGGAAAGAGTGATTAAGGGATGAAACACGTGCCCCAAGCATGGACAATGAGCCTCAATCTGTGATTTTCTTTGGAAGTCAAAATAAAGAGACTTTTCCTAATATAATTATTAAGATACTATAAACAGGGAGCTGCTGAGGGCCCCAAAGTAGAGAAAAGTGGCATGAGAAAAAGGTTCTCCAGGGAGAAATAGAGCAGAAAAAAGGATAATAACTGAATCTTGATATTGCTGTAGACTCTGGATCAAGCAATGCCTGAAGCTAGATACCCTTGGATCTTTTGGTAATGTGAATCAATAATTCATTTTCGTTCTTAATTAGAGTGAGTGAAGTTTCATTCTCTTGCAGCAGAAAAGTTCTGACTCAGACACACTAAAACTTATAAAAGTTTTCCCTTTGGACAGGTTTTCTCCCTGGTTTCTTGGTCGCTATTAAGAAGCCAGCATAGAATTCTTTAAGGATTTTCTTACTTGCATCCAATAAAGACTTCTCCAAAATGTCTCATCCTTAGAAAAGTAAAATACCACCAAGAAAAGGCAAAGTTCAACAAGAAGAAGAAGCTGAGTGTGCAAAAATATTTGTTTAACTTTTCAAGGAGTTTAAGGCTACTTTACCTTTTACCTTACTTAATAAATAGGAGTATTTGAGGTACATTTACACATGCTTATATCTTACAGTCGCTTTTGCTTCTTTTGTTTCTTTTTGTCATGTATCACTTTCTAAACATATGAAATTGCTCATAGGATATCATTACCTCAAATTTAACTGTGCTCAAAATGAAACCCATGATCGTTTTTCCCAACATGATCCTCTTCCTGTTTTCTCCAGTTTAGTTTGTGCCTCCAACATTCAGCCCTTCACACAAACTAGAAATGGGAGAGTCAAGCTTGGCAGCTTCTAATCTCACCCTCTGTCTTAGACTGCTAAGACAAAATACTGTAGATTGGGTGGCTTGAGCAGCAGACATTGATTTCTCCAGTTCTGGAGGCCTGCAAGTCCAGGATCAATATGCTTTCAGATTTGGTTCCTGATGAGGTCTGTATTAATTCATTTTCATACTGCTAAGAAGAAATACCCAAGACTAGGTTACTTATAAAGAAAGAGAGGTTTAATGGATTCCCAGTTCCACACAACTGGGGAGGCCTCACGATCATGGTGGAAGGTGAAAGAGGAGCAAAGTCTTACATGACTGCAGGCAAGAGACCATACGTAGGGGAACTGCCCTTTATAAAACCATCAGCTCTCATGAGACCCACTCAACATCATGAGAACAGCACAGGAAGAACCTGCCCCCATGATTCGACTACCTGTCCCACAACACATGGGGACTATGGGAGCCACAGTTCAGGATGAGATTTGGGTGGGGACATTGTCAAACCACATCAAGGTCCCCGTTCCTGACTTGAAGAAGGTGTCTGTTGGTTGTTTTCTCATGTGGTGGAGAGAAAGCGAATTCTGGTCCCTCCTCGTTTTCTTCTAAGGACACTATGTCCATCATGGGAGCCCCACCCTCATGATTTTATCTAAACTTAATTATTCTTTGTGTGTGTGTGTGTGAGATGGAGTTTCGCCCTTGTTGCCCACGCTGTAGTGCAATGGCATGATCTCTGCTCACTGTAACCTCTGCCTCCCTGGTTCAAGTGGTTCTCCTGTCTCAGCCTCCTGCGTAGCTGGGATTACAGGCATGAGCCACCATACCCAGCTAAGTTTGTATTTTTAGTAGATACAGAGTTTCTCCATGTTAGTCAGGCTGGTCTCGAACTCCCAACCTCAGGTCATCTGCCTGCCTCGTCCTCCCAAAGTGCTAAACTTAATTACTCTTAAAGACCCCCATCTCCAAAACCCAATACGTTGGAGGTTAGGCTTCAATATTTGAATATTTGGGAGGATACAAAACTTCAGTTCTTAACACTCTCTCCACACACGCATCAAATTCAACCCTCTATCATCCAGTTTTACCACTTAAATTCTGCAAGAATTGATCCGCTAATCTCCCTATTTGTTACCATTGCTCTAACTCAAGATCTTAACATGTCTCACCTGAATAATCATGATAAGGCCCAGTTTGATCTCATCATCAGTTAAGCTTCATGAAAATCTGTTCCCCAGTTTGAAGTCATCCTAATCTGTCCAAAATGCCAGTCAAAACACGTTAGTTCTCTGCTTAAAATTATTCAGTGGATTTCACACATCTTTTGGCACAATATAGTAGAGTTGCATGACTTGTTCTGTGTCTTTCACCTATCCAGTCTCTTGCTGTGCTATCGCATAGTTTACATTTCATGCCCTAACAATGAAGAGATGCTTACTATTCAAACGCATAAATACACACACACACACACACACACACACACACAGAGCTGTTTCTCACCTGTGTGATTAGTGAATGCTGTTCTCTCCATTGGAACCACATTCTTGTATTACTTTTCTCACTTGGCTAACTTACTTGGCTAAAACAGAGTGATCTTTTCTTTTCTATGGTCCCCTAATTCTTTATGCATCCTTGATTCATTTTATTTATCACTCTTTGTATTAGAGTATAAGTTTATTTTTTTTCTATAGGATTATTCTTCCCCACTAGAGTCCTTGCTTCATGAAGACAGGATCCGTATTTTATTTTAATTTTTATCTCTGTTTCTGGTATAATACCCAACACAAAGTAAAATTTTACTAAAGTTAACTGAATCCCTAAGACTTTAAAAAATCCAATAATTTGTCATATAAATTAATCATATATGTTATCAACTATTTAGTTTATCTTTTTAATTGCTGACCTTGATTAACTGAAAATGAATCTTATGGAAATGATAATTATTAAGCAGAAGTATGACAGAAGTCTAAGTCTGACTTTCAACTGAAACATTAGCACTTTGTAAATCTGAATTATAAACAAGATGTTAAAATCTTAAGGTAGAAATTAACAGAAGAAGAAAAAGATGAGTGAAGCAGATATTCAAACAGATAAGAGTGAAGATAAGAATCTGATTAAAGAGAATTTGTATAACACAGAGAATCAATGCATCAGGATAAATAAAAAACTTTTGAGTTCCTTCGGGTGTCTCTTTTTATTTACTATCATGCCTTATCTTCAAATAATATTTTTCAAATTTGAAAAAAATAACATCTCTATCATACTCCTCTTGTCCATGAAATCTAAAATATCTTTATAAAAGTTTTTAATTGTATTGAGATAGAAGAGCACAGTGGGTAGAAGAATGGACCTTTGAGACAAATCAAGTCCCGAGTCTCACCGGTCTGTCAAACTCAGCAAATTCTTAATTTTGAAAAGCTTTGATTTCCTCATTGGCAAACTTGGGTAATAATCATACATACCTCCTCAAGTTGTGGTGATGATTAAATGATACAATGCAGGTAAAGTGTTTAATGTGGTCCATGGTCCATAACTTTTTTTGTATAATATAATATATATCATACGTATCATATTATAATATACATTATTACTTCTAATAAGTTACCTGGTAAAAAGTCATATAAATTATAACATGATGGTTAACCAAGTTAAGTAAGTTTCTTTACTGTTGATTTCTCAAAATGTTTAATACAACGGTGTATATTCAAATAGACATAACACTCTAATGTGTAAATGTCTAAGGATGACAATGGAATATGTAATGTTTTCTAGGGCCTGTGTGAAAAAAAGTTTAATTTTATTGTAGCAAATGTAACGGAACTACTGTTTCATGAGAACTACTTATGTAAATGCTACTTTAGGTGAATATTACTGAAGTAAAATAAAATTAGAATATAAAATAGAAAAAGCAGCACAGGAAAGGCAAGGTGAATGCAAGAAACAATGGTGCAATTACTAGCTTGGAGAAAATAGTTTTTTTAATAAACCTTGCCATTCTAACATACTGACTGTCTATCTTTAGGCCAACGAAAGTCTTGAAGTTTCTAAATCTCATCACAAACTTACCATCACGGTTACGGGTATTCTCTGTAGTAATTATAAGTAGACAACCAATTGTTCCTATGTCAAAATTAGAAAATTTGTTTAGGAGCAATAGACTTTTAAACAGCTAGTTGCAATGAAATTCTTAAATGATTTGGACATCTTTATTTTACTTATTTCTTTCTATTAATTTTCTAAATTAAAAAATTTGTAGACAGCATATTTTTTTTAGGAGGTATCAGTTCCCCAAGAAAAGGAATGATCGTCCCTAATATATATTAGAATGACATGGGAACCTTTTCACCACGATGAAATGTTGGCTCAAAAGCATATGCCAATGAAGTGTTTTTATTTGCTAGTTCTATGATTTTGAAAATGTCCTTTTATTTTCTGTGATCCACAACATTTTATAAAGCTTTGTCAAAGGGCAAGTCTGAAACAAAGGATATTGGCCACTGAATTGTAATTTAGCAATCACACAACAAAAGAATTTCATACAAATATAAAACTAGTCATTTTTATGAACCACATTATTTGAACCCAAATTATATTGTGAGGGTTTTTAAAACTAGAGTTACATGAAAATTATTAATATTTGTCATAGCTACTTTTTAAACTCTTTTATTATTAAACTGAAATAAGCAATGGTTATTTAATTTCACTATTTAGCAAATGTTTATAAAGCACTTACCGAGGACAAAGTACAATTTTAGGGGCATGAATGATGCATAGATCAGTAAGATTCAGAAAAGAAAAGAAAACTACAAAACCACTAAATTAAGAATAAAATTGTGTTAGAACATAAAAATGGTATTTGTATAGTATTTCATTAAGAGAAAAGATCCATTTGTTCATAAAAATCAGAGGACATTGTGTTCAGTGAGTATTTGAGGAATGCAAAAGATCCTGAAAGATGGACAGTGGAGAAGGTTCTTGAAATGGAAGAAATGCTTTATCATGTTGAAGACAAATTGTGTGCACTATAGTGAAAGAAAGGTAGTTTGTCAAAATTACAGGATTTTTTTTTTAAATCTCAGGTTTGAATAAAATGATATTTTGAGAAATACTAAAAATGATTAAGTTGTGTTTTATATTATAAGGTCAGCAGTGGAGGCATCAAGGAATGGTTTGTGGGGTGTTTGATTCCCATTATCTCTGTTACTTCTCCCAAACCCATCCTAATAAAAAAGACATCGTAATTTAACAATTGATGTACTTGTCATACAAACATAGCTTTCAGATAAATGTTCTAGTCCTAACTTCCAACCTCATTTCTAGAGCTTTCTATGCAGAAGATGTGAAATCATTACTGAGCACAAGGCTACTTCTAACAGTGACACTCATGTGAAGCAAAAGATAATGACGAGATTAGCCATCCGTAGAAATCGTCACCTAAATAATTTGGAATTACTCAGTTCCGATCAAAATCTAGGGCACACAGAAAGAAAGCAACTATGAGCCATGAATCCTTTGGAGGGCATCCCAGCAGCTGCAGAGCAAGCCTGCTTAGAAATTCAGGTGAGCCCAGTGTCTGCCTCCTTTGTGTTTTCACAGTCCCTGGTTAGCACATATCACGTCATGTTAAAATGATTTAGCATTTTATTTAATTTGAGAACAATAAGCTTCTCAAAAGCACGAACCATCTTATTTGACTTTACACTTTAGGTGATAACTCATTGTTTAACGCCTAACAGTTTGTCAGTGCCTTCTAGGCAGAAGGAAGCTTGCATGTGGGGAAATAATAATACTTAAAATTTACTGATCTCGCTCTCTATCTCTCTCTCTCTCTCTTTTTCATTCTAGACGGAGTTTCGCTCTTGTTGCCCAGGCTGGAGTGCAATGACGTGATCTCGTCTCACTACAACCTCTGCCTCCCGGGTTCAAGAGATTCTCCTGTCTCAGCCTGCCGAGTAGCTGGGATTACAGGCCTGTGCCACCACACCCGGCTAATTTTTGTATTTTTGGTAGAGATGGGTTTCACCATGTTGGTCAGGCTAGTCTCGAGCTCCCGACCTCAGATGATCCACCCTCCTTGGTTTCCCAAAGTGCTGGGATTACAGACATGAGCCACTGATCTTTTATGCTATATGTGTGAAGTTCCTGTGCTAAGTGTTTTTTTAAGTCTTATGTATTCCTTAACAACCTAACAATGTAGGTACTTTTTTTTTTTCCACAGTGCTCAATCTCAGCGGTAGAACTGGGATCTGAACCTAAGACTCTGACTCCAGAACTCTAGTTTGAAAATTCCTGCTACTTCCCACATAATTAGGTTTCGTAGTAATGGGAAACTCTCCTCTCTAGGACACAAATTATCAGACATCGAAGCCAACATAAGCTCCCTTGTGACAAATTCCTAATGATTATTATTCTACCATTTGTTAAACAAAAGGAATAAATCTGTTTTACAACACAGGACTTCCAAATTTATCTTCTGAAAGTTTTTTTCTTCAGAATAAGCATTTTCAATTTGTTCAACATCATTTTATATATCAAAGTATCTAAGAATACAGTGTTGCTAAGATTGTTTAAAAAATGATGTCATACTCTTGCTCAGGAACTCATAGTAGGTTTCATAGTTTTTGTTTTCTTTAAATGCAAACCCACTGGGCAGGCCTGTTGGCTCATGCCTGTAATCCCAGCACTTTAGGAGGCCGAAGTGAGCAGATAGCTTGAGGCCAGGAGTTCGAGACCAGCCTGGTCAACATGGTGAAAACCGGTCTGTACCAAAATAAAATAAAATAAAATAAAATGAAATAAAATGCAAACCCATCAATCTAGAATTTTAATTTCATTGCCCCACTGTGCTTAAGCTTACAACAATTTACAAGTTTTAATTTTTTTAAAATGGATATCTCTTAGTTTAAAGAGTTGTGAAAACAGAATAAAATTGAATAAATATTGAATATTGAAATTGAATATTTAGAAAATATGACACATTATGTAAAATCCCTGTATTATTAATATTTTCTCAAAGTTGATTTATGCCATGCATTTTGGATTTATGTTCTTGATTGGTTTCTTAGTTTGTCCACTACAATTTTCCACTTTTTGATACAACATTTTTTTTCTAAAACTATTTCTATTTTTTCTTTCAAAAAATGAATTAAGATACTGAGGGCAGAATGGATTCATTATTGTTTTACAAGTATATGGAGGCTTAATTACCAAAAAGATGACTCAGGGGATAATCTAAGTAGCCAAAAGTATATGAGGAAGAAGTAGGTTATTCCTTGAAACCTGGTTGCCAAGTATGACCAAAGCAAAACACAACAAAAAAACAAGAAACAATGAACTTTTCCCCTCACTACAGAATTGCTAACTGAAATTTGAAATCACTGATCTGTTACTGTTGTAGTAGTAAGAACTCAAGTATTTCATGGTCTAATGTCTAGTTAAACCCTGTAGACATGACCTATTTTATTAAAGTATCTTTGTTACTATAGGGTGCGTTACATATCTATCTTTTCCTTTTTAATAAAAAAGAGTTCGGTAAGATGAATTTGTTACTTCATGATAATTGAAATAATAGAGAACTTATGAGTGCATACCTTATGACAAATATATGGCCAGATTTGTCTTTGGTATTCAAGTCTATTGTATGCTCTACTAATATAATACTGCTTTCAGCAGAAGTATGCATCATGGTTTAAATCTAATGTGGCCCATTGGTTTAGCAGTATTTGCCAACCCTTGATATTCCTCTGAAAGATTCTTCATGACACTGAATTAAGAAAGATGATATTTCTCAGATAGAGTAGTTTTTACTGTCTTATGCTTTATTTCTAATGGAATTAAAGATAACTCAAACAATTTGAAACTCAAAGAGCATGTTCAGCTCTGAAGAACAAAAACCTCTTAGATAGTTTGCCCTAGCAATGTAAAGGAAGTTTCATATTCACTGTTAACTTTAAATCTCTGCCAGCATTAGTAAGCAAATATTTATCAAATCACTTCTTGTTCATTAAAATAGAGGAGAAAATAATATTTTAAATAATGTCAGATTTCAACCCTTCTGACATATTTATTCATGCCTAGAATGGCTTTAATTATGGATCACTGGAAACAGATTGCTGCAAAGAAAATAAACTTGAGAACAATCAATGATAATGTATTACAACTTTCTAGGTGATGATAAAGCAATTTTCTTGTTCAACATACTAATTCCTGTAGGACACTTTCATTCTCAGAAGAATAATTTCGTTTTTATATTACATGTTTTCAAATATTCTCTTTTTTGCTTTATAATTTTCAGAAGAATGAGTCTTCTACAGTGTGGCAATCATATTTTGGAATTCATCATATATGATAGGTATTGGTATGTGAATGGTTGACTCAATTATATTCTGCCATTAAGGTGATTTTTTTCCCTTAAACCTTATCAAAAAGGAGAGCACAACAACTAGCTTTTCTGCCTGAAATAGCAAATGCTGACAAGCGTTTAATAATTCAGATGTCTTTTTCCTGGATTGAGTTCATCTCAAAGCTTTAGTTTTACAGAAATGTTTAAATATGTTACCTCTAGTTCTTGCAATTTTATTCTAAAAAATATTTTGGAGTTCCTTTTATCATAAAACAGACTACTTTTGAATCTCATGCTAAGCAAGTCTGTTGCACCTCTGCTATTTTTACTTTACTCTGGATAGGTGTTTTTTCAGGACATCCGAGGAATAGTCATCTCAGCTAGAATGGGGTAAAGCCTATTGTCATAAAAGAAAATATATTCTTAATATTTCCCTTTGAGGTAAAGAATCTGTGTGGTTTATTTTCCTAAATGGGCCATATTTTTTTCTGTAATTTTGACCAAACCATTTAACCTCTTTATTTCAATATTACTAATGTTGAGAATGATGCTTAGATAGAAAAGCACAGGCAAAAAAAAAAAAAAAAAGGAGGGGGGGGGAGTTTTTTAGCAAAACTGGTATAGCAATTGATGGCGAAAAGTGTAATGTTCCAGGTTGGGGCTTATTCATGAAAATTATCAAAACAGCAAGTTCTTCATCTACAAGAAGGAAGTTAGCAGCATAATCTCAGGGTTTTATGAGTGTTAACTGATACACAAATTGTAAAGCAAGACACCTGAAGTAGGTTCTCAATTTCTCTTTATTTCCCCTTAGTGTTTCTAAATTTTACCAATTTTCCAGTACAAGTGAAGTTTTCATTCTAACTCAAGACGGTAGTGACTTAAAAATTAAAGTCTTTTCTTCTCGCTCGAGATTCAGATTTACACTGGTAGTAAATTTAATTTAAAGGAGATTGGGCTTTGTGTTTTTTCTTTTATTTATTTTTTTATTTAGCAATGTATAAAAAATGAGTTATTCCATTTTTTGTTCCAGCTTAAATTTTGCGGCAAGAGAACATGTCTAAATGACATAGAAACGACCTCTTAATTCAATAGCTATTTTACAGTTTTTGATTACAGTGACATTCCTAGAAAATGTAAGAGTCAGAGCAGAAGTAAGCAGTTTATATTAGGAAGCACGGCTCAATGAAGGAAGTGTTAGGAGATAAACTGAACATTAAATAACTGGAAGAAGATAAAAAATCTGAATATTTCAGGTAATCTCTTACTCACGTCTTTTATACGCGGACTTGTAGATTTAGTAAATATTATTCTTTGACTTCATACTTAAGCTATGCTTTTTTGTTCTTATCAGCTTTAATTGCTGAGAACATTTAGAAAGTGGTCGCTTAAAAAAAATAGGAATTAAGTATATTTGACCCACCGACAGGCCCAAGAGGGAGTCTGTGGTATCAGGAGAAGCGTGCCGTGGAAACAACTATAGGCGAGGTGGTTCCCACTGTTTTATCTTTAATTTTTTTTTGTTTCCAGAAAAGGACAAATAACTGGAGCATTATCTTTTTTATATAGCATGATGCAAAAACTACTAGAGAAAATTTTCTGTACCTCTAGCATGTTATCAGACTTTTTACAAATATAGAATAATACTTATGTCTTACACTGTTTCTCTTAAATCTTGAATCATTTGTTCTCTGTGAAATTCAATATAAATTGATTTTTAAAATATATATACATATATTATTGCCCATATATTTATATTTTATGCACATAATACGAATCATGAAAGTAATTATGACTTAGTTCTCTGAGCTAAGTACATAGTGTGGTATCTAATAAATCTCTCTGTTATTTATTAGTAGCACCTTTGGAATAAATTCTGACTACGTTTTATCCAGCTTAAGAATCATACATTTATAATGATGAGATTTAGAATTTCAGATATGCATTTGTCAAGGAGTAAATGAAAAGTATAAAGCATTTTTAAATAAGATCAGCTATTAAGCTATTTGGAAATTCATAGTGAAGAGAGACCTGAAATGGATATTGTGCTTTGTAATGACATATTTTAATTGAAAAGGTGGGAAGTTTTTGTTTGGATTCACTATTGGATTATTTCTGTTTGCATTCATGATTGCTCATCAAATAATTAGCCTCACATGGTATAATTATACAATGCAATTAATATATTATCTAAAAAATAAAATGTTCTGGCAATCTGTGGCAGAACAAGGAGCACAGAACTCTTAAATCCCAACACTGGTTTTTGAGAACTTTATTAGTGGCATATGGAATCGGTAGTATATTTTGTTTAATATCTCTACTATCTCATTCTAAAAAGTGTGCAATTTTGTGCATGTTAAAAGTATGCAATTTATTCATTGGCAAAATTCTGTGAAAATTTGATGTACTTCCATTCATATAGATAGCAAGAATATTATAAAGACATTTAGCAAGTACAGAACACATGTGAATTATCCTGTTTCTTTCCATATTTATCTTTATACCTATTTAAGTTTGTGTGCTTTGAAGTTACAGTCATTCTGAGTATATAATTTAACATAATTTATTTTCTTTTACTATTTAGGAAAAATTTGTCCTTAGTCTAATTTCTAAGTTGGTTAGTGATATGGTAACCCAAAGCAATAAATGGTGTGACTTTGGTTAGATTTAACCTCATTTCTAGGGCATTTCTATGCTCTGAAAATCATAAGATTAATTTACTTAAATATTGGGTTAAATTATACCATTTATAGTATAATTATATATAACATTAACATTGAACATAGTATACTAATCCCACATGCTTCAGTAGGTCCTAATCTGACTAAAATATTATCTAATATTCACATTGTTTGGATTTTTTGTCACGTGAAGAATTTAATTAACTGTGAAGTGTGTATGTTTTATTGGTATGAAACTCATCGCTTCCTAGTTTGAAGGGAGCCTGTTGTGTCGGGATTATTTTGCTGTTAATCTTGAGCATACAATTAGCAATTGCCCATGTTCAGAAGAACTTTCAATGGCAGGACAGACAGAATCTGTTATGTTTTCCATCCACTTGGATAAATCACTTACAAATACTCCCATTGTATTAGACATTTATTTTACAGTGCAAAATCTATATGGGAATCATTATTTATTTATTTATTTATTTATTTATTTATTTATTTATTTATTT
>NW_016806320.1:205636-247582 GCF_001698545.2 Rhinopithecus bieti
TTTATTTATTTATTTATTTATTTATTTATTTATTTTTGAGACGGAGTCTCGCTCTGTTGCCCAAGCTGGAGTGCAGTGGCGCGATTTCGGCTCACTGCAAGCTCCGCCTCCCGGGTTCACGCCATTCTCCTGCCATTCTCCTGCCTCAGCCTCCTGAGTAGCTGGGACTACAGGCACCGGGAATCATTCTTAACGTGTCTCTAAAGTTCATTTTTATCATCAGTGAAGAAATATAGAAGTAAAGAAAAGCAATTAGAAAAGACATGGCATGTTTAAACATAGTTATAAAGGGACTGGCAGATAAAAATGCTTTTATGAAAGCTTAGTTTCGTTTTAATGTGGGCCAGGTATCAATTTACATATAGTATTTTTGTTTTTGTTTTAGGCCTTCAAAATTAGACTTGAGCTCTATTTAATGGTATGGCAGGATGCTGTATTAATGTAAGAAGTATTACAGTCATACTATTGATCTAGATGTTAAGGTGAGCAGAAACTTAGCTCCCAGACTATGGTTACATAAAGAATTAGTGAACAGAATGAAGGTGGTTTAATTCCCAAATCACTATTCGAATTACTAAGGATTAATACAGTCTTATTTTCTCTTTGTTCTGTGGATGTATTGCATGAATGTGCATTTGTTGAGGGAAACTTAAGTTACTTTGAGAGAAATGCGTGCTTCGTTATCAAACAAAAATCAAGTCTTCCTTCTTCAGTGTCATAAGATGTATATTTTAATATTGTATATTAGCATTTTCCCTATTTATTATAAGACCAATGATTATTTTAGTTTAAGTAGAAAACTAATGGTTATCTTTCTATCAATACATTTGGTATAGCATGGGACAAGCTTTTTAATTACCATCTATGAACTGGGCTTGTTTTCCTCCCAAAGTATTGTTGGTGGTCTCTGATCTTCTTTCTAAATATGTATCAACTTCAATGTGAGGTCATTAATTTATAAAACAAAATTTTGTATTTAAAATCAAACTGTAGCTTTATACTTACACATAATATTTTTTAGCTAAAGATTCTTAAAAATCTCAAACCATAGCATTTTTTTATTTTACAAAATTAGCACATATGACTAATAAACCAATATACTAGCAATGATATTAGTATAATCCATATATTAGGAAAATGAGTTTTCATGAAGAAATTAATATAACATTTCTAGTTACTATTCCTTTATTCTAGGACTTTATAGATTCGAATGTTCTTCCAACAAATTTAAGGCATTTGACCATTTGCAGAGAGCTTAAGGTTCTGATCAGAGCTGTGAGAGGTGTTTCTAGGCCATACTGTAAAGAAGGAGAAATTTATTGATTTGGGATTCCTTCTCCCATTTTACTAATATCTCTTTATATCCTTGGCAAACATATATTGTCATCTTGAAGTTATAATTCAACACATCAGGCAATAGCCAGAAGGAAGAATACTTTTGGTTCAAATTTGTATTTTTGCTGTTGTATTTTTGCTGAAACCTTCTGATTCCATTTTTCTGGTTTGGTTAGTCTGCACACAAGCTCTTATCTGGAGGAAGTGCTCTAACTAGAAGCCACCTGTTTGGTCTCCCTCATCTCTGGCGACTCTAGGTTGAATATGTGGTCTTAGTTCAACCAATCAGATAATCTTGTCAAAAACTTAAATTAGCTAGAGTTATTATTGTTGTCTGAAAGCATTAATCCCGACTGGATTTAGACCTATAGGTCATATATTTTGTCATCACTGAACCCAGACTGAGACTGAATGGGGATGGTATTAATTATCATATCATGAGTATAAACCAAGGCTGTGCCATGTAAACCAGATATGTGGCCACTCTACTTATCCTCCAGATAACAGCTGACACCAGCTTAATATACTAGCTTCCCGGCAGAAGTTGAATTTTACATTATGACTTGATTTGAAAGGCATTCAACATTTGAGGAAATGAATCTATAATGGTAATGGGACAATCACTAGTGCTGGTATTTTAGAGCAAAGAGCCTCTCATAAACGAACTCTCAAATCACATGTAGGAGACCACTTACCCAAATGATTCATACTGCTCTCTCTAGGGGCAGAGAAATTCTAAAGAGTGTCCTTTTTCCCTCCAGAAATAATTAGACTTTGCTTAGCCCACTTGCTCTGCTAGTCCTACGTTTCCAGGGTGACACCACAGTGTTTCCTGAGGATTTCTTCTTCACCCAGCTGCAAAACTGATCATCTGGTGAATAGGTAATTATGGGCTGAACTAGGAACCATGCCGGGATGTGAATGTCTAGTAACCACATAGTGTTTGCATTGTAACTAATGAATACTCCCTTGCCTAATATAACCCAACCTAATTACCCATAAAGCTTCGGGTAATTTTCACTTGACCCTAAACTTTGTGCATTTAGCTGCTTCTCTACCCAATACTGAATGATAACTCAACAAGAGAATAGTGAGCTTAAGGAGGAAAAGTTGTTCTCTCTGCAATATGTCATTTTTCTGCATGGTGTTTTAATCAGAGAAAGTCATTGGTTTCAGTAAGGTCTAATTTACTTACCTAATTATCAGTTGTCATTTGGAGAAGAGCCAGCCCAAGAAAAGTACTTCAAATATTTTCGCCATTTGTTTCTTTCGTTTTTGTTCATAAATTCTCTTGTACGATTTTGTCAGCATCCACTGTAAGGAAAAAGAAGGATAGTGAGGTCACTGCACTAAATGAATGGAGCAATTGAATGTGTCTTACTGGGTTGTAGGTGTCAGGAAAATGTCTTATTTCTGCATCTCCAGCACATACTGCCATGCCTGCAGCATGGGAAAATACTCAATAAATATTTACTTCTTTATGTGTTCATATGATTTGAGATTATTCCAGGTGGATGCAAAGGATGACACTTAAGGCATCTGGGGAGAATATTTTGAGTCTATCATTCATCGTTAAAATATGCTATGGAGGTTATTAAAATAATTTAATTTCCCAATAGAAACTTTAGATATTATGGACTCTGACTACAAGCATGTGACTAAGTAATAATAGACAATATTCAATAGAACAGTAATTTAGAGATTACATTCTCTAACACTCAGTACACATAAGCCTTTCACAATATGTCCTTAGTCAGAGTCCAAGCACTATGGAAACCATCCCTAAATCCAGACAAAGATAGGAAAGGAAATGACATATATCAACACCATTGGATGCATAGGTTCTAATAAGTTTAATATCACTGACCACTTGATGCATAAAAGTGAGGGAATTAATATGAGGAATAATAAGGAGTTTGAGGGAGGTCACTGAGCTATATCTGGGTTTTGATAAAACCATATCATTAATATCTTCTGGGAAATTTTGAGATCAATGAGTACTATGATGCCGTCACTGAGGTTTTAGGATCCAAGGTCTTTGTTAAAAACACGGTTACATGCAAAGGTCAGTGAATCTCCCTGGTTTCCTGATTATTGTTGCAGTTGATGGTGAAAATAAAATGAGTATCTTAAAAAGTGGCTGACCAGAACTCTGTGAAAATGCCCTCTCATTTATTGTTACTCTTTTTTAATGTATTGCATTTACCCCCTCCATATGCCTGGTGAAGAAATGAGAAAATGAATATGAGATAACCATATCTTTAGGGTTTCTTGAGATATTTGACATGTAGAATATTGGAGCTTCCCCAGAAAATTACAAAGACTGAATAATAATACCAATGCTAAAGGAAGAAAGAAGCATTTTATAGACCACCATGGTTGATGCTGTGGCAGTTTTATTTATTCTAAAAAAATCAAACATTTAATAAGTAGGGAAAAAGATCATAATTCTGACACTAATTTGAGACCATTAAAATAATTTTAATATGATTTTTAAAGCACTGACAGAAAATGACATGATGAAAACGACAAAAAAGGATTGATTGCATGCCCGCTCAGTAGCTTTTGTGTAATGTGTTGAACATTGTTATCTACCTCACGGGGAAAAAGGTATAATATCACAAAATCCTCACACAAGAAATATCATCACAAGTCGTTGCTGCTATCCCTGTAGAGTGAGTGTGCTAAGGAGTCACTGATTTAATAACCTGAAGACTGAATTACCCTCCTGCATCTGAAGCTGCTCTCTGTGGGTTAGGGTTTGTGGTCTGTGGATAAGGTAAGGAACTGGGGAAGAGAAAGGGAAACCACGTACAGCTGTCTGTGTTATAAATGCTGTGATGGCCAAACAGGAAACCTTTGTCTCTAAGGACTTATAATCTGACACCTGTCAAGAACACTAAATTCTTTTTTAAAAAATAAAATGGGGCTAAGTTGACCTCTTGTTCTAGAGGTTCCTAAAGGGAAGAAGAGAATAAAAATATGAAACTGTTAGAATCGATAGCTGAAGTCATTTTGCAATATCTTGCTGAGTACGAAGCCCTAGGGGTTGTTGCATCACCTTTAACTGATATTAAATGACTCCTTGAAGTTATTAAGCGCTAAAAGCCTCAACAGAGATCATTTTGGTTCTTTTGTAAAACAGAATTTCCATACACTCTTTAAACCGTATTTACACTTACATTTGTAATAAGCAAGCAAATGGCCAATAAAGATAGCTAACAGCAGAATAGCATTACACATATTTATCAGTGAAAACCAAAAAAAGAAACAAGAACATAAGCTTCAGATAATATAAGATAATGATTTACAAAAAAATGCAAAATATTTAAGTATTGATTAATTTAACAAACTTTTAACAAGTGCCTTTAAATGTTAAGCTGCAGTGATAATCAATGAGAAATATTATGATGAAAAGAAATAAAGGGACTTAGAGTCAGTTCGATAAAACAAATAGTAATTAAAGTATGATACAAGAAAATGGAAAGTTTAACTCTACTAATGGCTACAAAAGAATGGAAACTGGATCTTGGCTATCATATATATATATGGAATGTCAACCTGATCAGGAAGGTCATGGGAAACATCCCTGAGGAATGACCATGGCGGATGAGGTCTTATTTCAAAGTTGTGGTAAATGAGATGTGGAATTGGAGGATGATAAATGAAGATAATATTGCAAGACACAGTTAATATTACCTGTGAAGTTCTGAGCTTAAGGATGTGTCAGCATTAAACCAAGAAAAGTTGATTGAGAGTCCAATTTTTTTTTGTATTTTTACCCACAAAATACATTGTGAGCAATGCTTTTGTTGTAGTTGCTCTACATACTTCAAACTGTTGTAGTTGTTCTACATACTTCAAATAACCATATTTGTACTAATGCTGGAGCTGACAAGATTTATAGGAAAATTGAAGGTAACATTAGGTAAAGGCTCAAATGCATGGGACCCTGATCTGGGTTTTGCATGAACTCATGTATTTGTTTAGGCATAGAGTGGAAAGTAAACAGGTATAGGTCTTGATATTTGGAATTTAAAAATATAAGACATTAAAATGCAATTAACATAGAAAAAATATGTATAAAACATTTCCATTAAATGTTATGTAGAATTATGATTTTAAAAAAGACAACCAGGATGGGAGTAAAAAATATTTTGTAGTTTAGTTACCGAGTTTAATATTGTGAAAGTAGTTTGAAAATCCTCATAAACTGTACAAATGCAAGAATGAAAATAAAAATATAAACTGACAACTCTGAAGAAAACTCAAACATGATCTTTCCTTCCTTCTGTGATACTTTTATAGAATAATGCATCCCCTACATAGTCAGCTTCCTAAGTCAAAATACACCATTATCCTTGATTCTTAATTCTCATTCCATTGATCATAAAATCTTGTCAACCCTACTCTCTTAACAGCTCTAAATTTAATCAAACATCTCCGTTAACAATTCTACTCTTTTACTTTCGGTTCTCATTATTCCTTTTGTTTCTGTAGTGCCCCACTTCATTTGTCTTCCCTCAGATTCATTTTCCGTTCTGTGACTAGTGTACACTTCAAAAATTATATTCTAATACTTTAACTCCCTTCTTATATGTTTTGTTGGTTCCTTATCTCTGGGATACAATTCAGTTGCCTTCATGAGGCCATAACTTGAACTTTGCTTACCTCTTCAGTCTTGTAGCCATACGTGGAACATGTGGCTCCTATGGTTGCTGGAGAAAGGGATGAGAGAACACGGAGAATGTATACCTGTCTTTGTCTGTTCAGGACTATGGGAGACAGATCACTTCCCCTCAAATTCAATAGATGAAAATAAATTACATGAACTCTTCCAGATGCAATACCGTGGTCACTAAAACATTTCATTTTGCTACCCCTACAACTACATGACATTTCCAGATATATGAAATGAAATGGTTTGGTGAGGATACGGCATTTTCTCTGGACGAATACCAAATATTTTAGTTTAAAATAAGAAGTTAATTCCCAGAAACTGAAACACATATGTTTGCATGAAATTAGCATATTTTCTCCCTGTAAGTAAGCAATCTGTAATAAAATATGAAACATTTTTTAGAAGATCTTATTATGATTGAGTAATTTAATAAGAGAAAGTCATATTAGTAAAATATTTACTGGAGACTAAGACAACTTAGTGACTCCAATGGGGATGATTTTCTAATAAGACCAGAGATATTAAAGTCTCTTAAATAAAATTCTCTTTCCATTGATGAACACTAAGGTTGATTCCACATCTTGGGTATTGTGAAAAATGATGTAGTGAACATGGAAGTGCAGATACTTTTTGACATACTGATTTCACTTACTTTGAATACATAGACAGTAGTAGGACTACTGGATCATATGCTAGTTCTATTTTTAATTTTTTGAGGAACCTTCATACCATTTTCCATAATTGTAATACTAATTTGCATTCTTAGCAACACTGCATGGGAGTTCCCTTTTCTCTACATCCTTACCAACACTTTTTTCCTTTCATCTTTTTGATAATAGCCATTCTAACAGGTGTGAAGTGCTATGTCATTATGGTTTTAATTTGCATTTCCCTGATGATTAGTAATGTTGAGCATTTTTTCATATGCTTATTGGTTATTTTTTGAGAAATGTCTATTTAGGTTCTTTGCCATTTTCTTTTCTTTTCTTTTTCTTTTTTTTTTTTTTTTTTTTGAGGGGGAGTCTCGCTCTGTTTCCCAGGCTGGAGTGCAGTGGCAGGGTCTCAGCTCACTGCAGGCTCCGCCTCCCGAGTTCACGCCGTTCTCCTGCCTCAGCCTCCCGAGTAGCTGGGACTACAGGCGCCTGCCACCACGTCCGGCTAATTTTTTGGTATTTTTTAGTAGAGATGGGGTTTCACTGTGTTAGCCAGGATGGTTTCAATCTCCTGACCTCGTGATCCGCCCATCTCGGCCTCCCAAAGTGCTGGGATTACAAGCGTGAGCCACCGCGCCCAGCCTTCTTTGCCAATTTTTAATTGGGTTATGTGTTTTCTTGCTATTGAGTTGTTTGAGTTCCTTATAAATTTGGGATATTAACCCTTTATCAGATGTATGGAAAAGGGAAATGTTGTATAGATATACAATAGGATGACATTCAGCCTTTACAAAGAAAGAAATCTTGTCATTTGTGACAACATGGATAAACCTGAAAGGCATTATGTTATGTGGAATAAGCCATTTGTCTTTCTGCAAAGACAAATATCCCATAATCTTATTTACATGTGGAGTTTAAGAAAGTCAAGCTCTTAGAAGAAGAGAGTAGAGTGATGATTACCGGGGGTTGGAGGTTGGGAGACGGGGCTGTTTGTGCAATGTTGGTCAAAGGACATAAAACTTCTGTTAGATAGGAAGAATGAGTTCTAGTGTACAGCACGAGATCTAGTGTACAGCATGGTGACTACAGTTAATACCAGTGTATTTTATACTTGAAGTGGCCAACAGAGTAGATTTGAAATGTTCTTACACTTAAAACGATAAATATGTGAGGTAATACATATGCTAATTAGCATGATTTAGCCACTCCACAGTGTATGCACTTTTTGAAACATCTCATTTGATATGGTTTGGCTCTGTGTCCTCTCCCAAATCTCACGTTGAATTATAATTCCTAGTGTTGGAGGAGGGGTCTGATGGGAGGTGATCAATTCATGGGGGCAGATTTCCCCATTGCTGTTCTTGTGATAGAGTTCTTACAAGATCTGGTTGTTTAAAAGTGTGTGTCACCTCCTCCTTGCATGTGGTCCCCCATGGGAAGATGTGTTTGCTTTCGCTTCACCATCTGCCATGATTGTAAGTTTCCTGAGGCCTCCCAGCCATGCTTCCTGTGCAGCCTATGGAACCAGGAATCAATTAAACTCTCTTTCTTCATAAATTGCCTAGTCTTAGGTAATTTTTTTTATAATAGTGCGAGAATGGACTAATACAGAAAATTGGTACCAGAGAAGTGGAGCATTGCTATAAAGATACCTGAAAATGTGGAGTGACTTTGGAAATGGCTAATGAGTAGAGGTTGGAACAGCTTGGAGGGATCAGAGCTGCCCAAGTCCTTGGAAGCCCACTCCTGTCAGTGTGGTCTGGATGTGAGACATGGAGTCAAAGGAGATTATTCTGGAGCTTTAAGATTTAATGACTATTCTGCTGGTTTTTGGACTGCATAGGGCCTGTAACCCCATTGTTTTGACCCAATTTCTCCCTTTCTGAATGGGAGCATTTATCCAATGCCTGTACCCTCATTATATCTTGGAAGTAACTAACTTTTTTGTTATTTTACAGGCTCAGATGAGACTTTGGACTTGGACTTTTGAGACAATGCTAGAATTAGTTAAGACTTTGGGGAACTGTTGGGAAGTCATGATTGTGTTTTGAAATGTGAGGAGGATATAAGATTTGGGAAGATCGAAGGTGCAATAATATGGTTTGGCTCTGTGTCCCCACCCAAATCTCATGTTGAACTATAATTCCCAGTGTTGGAGGAGGAGTCTGGTAAGAGGTGATTGAATCATGGGAGCAGACTTCCCCCTTACTGTTCTTGTGATAGAGTTCTCACAAACTCTGGTTGTTTAAAAGTGTGTAGCTCACGTCTGTAATCCCAACACTTTGGGAGGCTGAGACGGGTGGATCACGAGGTCAGAAGATCAAGACCATCCTGGCTAACATGGTGAAACTCCGTCTCTACTAAAAATACAAAAAAATTAGCCTGGCGTGGTGGCGGGCACCTGTAGTCCCAGCTACTTAGGAGACTGAGGCAGGAGAATGGCGTCAACCCAGGAGGCGGAGCTTGCAGTGAGCCGAGATGGTGCCACTGCACTCCAGCCTGGGCGACAGAGCCAGACTCCATCTCAAAACAAAAAAAGTATGTAGCACTTCCCCCACCATCTCCTGCTCAGCCATGGTAAGACGTGCTTGCTTCTCCTTCACCTTCTGCCATGATTTAAGTTTTTTGATGCCTCCCAGCCATGCTTCCTGTACAGCCTGTGAAACTATGAGTCAATTAGGCCTCATTTCTTCATAAATTAGTCAGTCTTAAGGAGTTCTTTAGAGCAGTGTGAGAATGGACTAACATTGTACACCATAAACGTATGAAATTTTGTAAACTATAAAAGAATAAAGAAAAGAAAAGAAAATAAAAGAATTTCTCTTCTCTTGGCAGAACTTCATGGTGTTACAGACTATATTTTCCTTTTTGAATGTCCTTTTCATCTGCTACTTTTGTAGGCCAACCTTACCCTATCCCCATCCTTGGTGCTGTGATATATTCTTTCTTGAACTATGCTAACACTTTAAATGATTGTATTAGTCCGTTCTCACACACGATAAAGAAATACCCAAGACTGGGTAATTTATAAAGGAAAGAGGTTTAATTGACTCACAATTCTGCATTGCTGGGAGGCCTCAGGAAACTTACAATCCTGATGGAAGGCAAAGGAGAAGCAGGTACCTTCACAGGGTGGCAGAATGGAGTGAGGGCAAGCAGGGGAAATTCCAGACACTTATACAACCATTAGCTCTCATGATACTCACTCACTGTCATGAGAAGGGTATGGGGGAACCACCCTCATGATCCAATTACCTCCACCTGGTCCTGCATTTGACATATAGGGATTATGGGGATTACAATTCAAGGTGCAATTTGGATGGGGACAGAGAGCCAAACCATATCAATTATGTTACAGTAAAACATTGCTGTTGGTCTACTCTAAGCATCTTTGTGAAGAACTCTTTGTATTCTATGGAAACGAGCAGCAAAAAATAAAACTGATCTCAATTATTGGTGAAAGTCTTCAGCGCCCCCCAACCCCAACACAAAATGGGGAAGAAAAGAGAGACCAAGTATATTAATTATATTAAGGGACAGATATTATTCACAAATATTAGGAAAAATGAAGGAGAACAACATGATTTCTGGACATGTTGGAGATAAATGTATGGAATTAAAGATTAAAAAGATGGTATTTATATTTTCAGAAGAGCTAGCAATGATCAATAGAAACTACTACCATGGGTTCACTAAAACAAGTCAATTTATTTTCATTTTTAATTTGGCTGTGGTTCCTAGACAGATCAAGTATTACAATATTACAGTGAAAAATCTAGTTTATTATTATTTTTAACAGCCTCTCATATTATCTCTGTGGACAAGATGAAGAATGTATACTGGAGATAGTATATTATATGCAGTTAAAATGGGTATAGTCAATTAAACATTCATGCTAGAAGAATAATGGAGAGAAGTTTCTAGTCCTATTCTAATCAGTGTTTTAATTAATTATTGGAATGGAGATATGAGACGTGCGTTTATCCAATCTACTGTTGGAACAGAACTTCATGAATCAAATATTTATTAAGTACCTATTACGTCTCTAGCACCGTGCAAGGCGAAAAAGTTGATTGATTGATTGCATGCAAAGGCAACCAAGTAATTGTAATTCATTGTCAACTCAATATGAGCACATGAGTGGTTGATAAGCCAAAAAAAAAAAAAAAAAATACCATTTGAGCCTACCAACAGAATACAATTGGGCAGAGATAAGGAGAGTGGACTGTAGGTTCAGACTCCTTGAAGTTTTACATGGTTTCTATTCTTTCTTAGCTTTATGACTTTGAGCAAGTTAACTTTCCTAAGCCTCAGTTGTTCTATCTTTAAAATGAGCTATTATGTTTATTTTTGAGAAATAAGTACAATGAACCATGTAGACTATTAAGCACTCTGTGTGAAAGAAAGTTCTCACTTAGTAAATATTTGTAGTTATTGTTAGTTATCTATGCAGGTCAAAAGATAGAACAAGAGCTATGAGACCTGTGTCCCAGTCTTGACTTTTCTAGTTGCTGACTGTGACACTTTTAACTTATCTCTAGGTGATTATGCAGAGTTCTGGGTATTTCATTTAATTAAGGGTATTGAAAATAAATGAAATCATTTTATAGAAGGAAGACAGAGATGACAATTGATCTAAAAATCATCATATAAAGAAGCATACTGAAATGTGCAAATTAATTAATTAATGCCTTGCTTTGTTCCAAAAAGTTTTTTTAAATTGCTGATAAAAACACATATAGTGTAAGAGGATACATATAGTTAAATCAGTAGAGGCAAAGAGCAAATAAAAAATAAAACAGGGATTAATAAATGGATCACAGTTGTGTTAACAGATGAAGTAGGGAAGATGTAAGACCAGGATTATACCTAGCATTAGAAATTGTTTCCTTTGTTCTGACCTTTACCTACTAATTTTCCAACTCACTTGCCCAACTACTCCCATGCTATAACCCTTCGACCCGATACTTTTGCCCCACAACTTGTAACCCATTGGCCCTGTGTCTTTATTTTCCTGTTCTCTAGCTTAGATCTTGTGGCTTATATTATAATTGCTTACCCCTTTCTCTGTCAGTCATACTCTCAAGCTAAACCACAACCCTGAATAAAGCACAGTATTTGTTTTTCTTTATCCTGCAAAGGCAATTTTACAACCACATTGGCAACCACACTTGAAATCAACATGTTGAATCTGCTACACTTTATTAGCTTGATATTCTTGCTTAACTATTTCATACAATGTATGTACATATTCATCTATTATTACAATTATCTCTCCTGCTCTCTACTCACTCTCAGTTTACTCATGCTTCAGTTAGGGAATCTGAGATTCCTTATCTTCCTACCACACTATCTGCAAAGCTGCCTGCTTTTGAAATCCCATTGTCCCTTTTTCCTTCATGTGGAGATGAAGGAATGGATTATCCTCCTTTAAACTTTCTTTCATGCGTGCTCTGGGTTCCACCCCTTTCCATCACCTCAAATAATTCATGCCTATGGCTATGATTTCATTCTAGTACATCATAAATCTTTCTTTTCCTGTAGGATAGTTCCGCCAATATAAAACCAGCTTTAGTGACTGTCATTCTTTAAAAAATCTTTCCCTGATACATAACCCTTTTCCAGTACTTTTCTCTTTCTGAGATCCTCTTCAATAGTCTCAGTTCTCCAAAGAGAGACACAAACTTCTTTGGTTATAACTAATTTATCGTCCTCTTAGTCCTGACTGCCTTGTCCACTATTTTTAAAATCACTAAGCACTTCTGATATTACCAAATTTAATAAGCACTCTTTCCTGTTATCTTACTTAGTATCTCAACAGAATTGCCAGATTTGACCACTTCCTTTCCAAAATAGGAAAGTCTTAATGATGCCTATGTTATACAATTTTATGCATTCTCCCATTTCTTGTAACTGATTATTCTCTGTCTCCTTTATTGGCTCTGGTCTTTCCTCAGTTCCCATATTCTGACATTGTCCAAGGCTTAATCCTGAATCTTCATTTGCCTTTCTCTATACGTCTTCACAAATAAGTGATATTTATAATCCATACTTTTAAATGGCATTTCTATTGGTAAGTCACAAATCTGTATCTCTAGCACATATATTATCCATGAACTTCAGCCATATGTACCTAGTTGTCTACCTGGTGTCTCCATTTGAACATTTCACAACAAAGCAAACTGAGTTGATCCAAACTTGAATTCTCCATTTCCATTTGCCATAACACCCTTTAAAATGTCTTCCTATGCCAGGCTGTCAGGAAATGACACTACTTCACTCAGGAGTCATTCTTGTTCTGCTATTTGCGTTACATTCTAATCTACTCCATTAGTAGTTCACATCGATTCCACTCTTAAATTAAACCCTTAAGTTGCTTGCAATTTCCATGACTACCGTCATAATCTAAGCCACCATATTGTTAACGAAGTCTGCTTCAAGAATCTCTTCGCTATTTCTTCTACTTCCACCTTTGTCCTTTCTAACCCACTTTTCATATAGTAATCAGAGTGATCTTTAATAAATGTGCATCACATCCTTGCCTAAAATCCTTCAATTGACTCCCATTACTCTTAGAATAATTTTTTTTTTTTTTTTTTTTTTTTTGAGACGGAGGTCTCCGCTGTGTCGCCCAGGCTGGAGTGCAGTGTTGCGCATCTGGGCTCATCTGCAACGTCGGCCTGCCCGGAGTAGCAACGCCATTCTGCCCCGCCTCAGGCCTCCGAGTAGGCTGGGACTGACAGGCGCCCCCACCCACGCCCCGGCTAGTTTTTTTTTTTTTTTTTTTTTTTTTTTTTTTGTATTTTTAGTAGAAGACAGGGTTTCACCCAAATGTTAGGGCCAGGAGGGTCTCGATCCTCCTGACCTCCGTATGCGCACCGCGCTCGGCCTCCCAAAAGTGCTGGGATTACAGGCTGAAGCCCAGCGCCGCGCCTGCGCGCCTCTTAGAATATTAATTGGCTGCAGTATGCTTCAACTCTCCTGGTAATCTTTTCCCAATAACTGACATACATCAAATTATTTTGCTCTCTTTTTTTTTTTTTCATTTCTTTTCTTTCTTTCTTTTTTTTTTTTTTTTTTTTTTTTTTTTTTTTTTTGAGAGCCGGGCATGCTCACTCTGTGTCCCAGGCTGGAGTGCAGTGGAGTGATCTCTGCTCACTGCAAGCTCCGCCTCTCGGGTTTACGCCATTCTCCTGCCTCAGCCTCCAGAGTAGCTGGGACTAAGGCGCCCGCCACTACGCCCGGCTTTTTTTTTTTTTTTTTTTTTGTATTTTTAGTAAAGACGGAGTTTCCCCGTGTTAGCCAGGATGGTCTTGATATCCTGACCTCGTGATCAGCCTGTCTCGACATTCCCAAGTGCTGGGATTACAGGCGTGAGTCACCGCGCCCAGCCTGTCTTCAGATTTTTGACCATAATCTTTTATCCATTACTACTTTAAATTAGATCCCTCATAGCTTGTTAATTGTCGTTAATTTTCTACCTTCAATATAAAGGTAATCTCCTTGCAAGGGAGTTTTCTAAACTCAGTTTCGAAATCAGACCCCAACTTTCTATCCCCCTTTTCTCTATTACATAGTAATTTGATTAGTTCCATTCATAGCATTTATCTCAATCTCTAGTTTTCTTTTATTTTTTTATGATTAAAAACATTTTTAAAAGCTTTTTCATTTTCATGTTGAGGTCTATAAGTCAAGACTATGTATGTCTTGCTTACAGCTGTATTCCCAGAACCTAATCATGTGATTACAGAATACATCTTTATGAATAAATAAATGAATAAATGCATTGATATGCTTTACAAGTGAAGAGCTACAACCATGTTGTAGCTAAGTGATCATCACATATCAGTTGCTAACAACACAGAGACTTCTTTTTTACTCATATTGCTGCAATTCTTCTCAATATGTTTTTCATTCCAGGGATCCTATGGGACAGGGAAGGGAGACATTAAAAACCATGAACTAAACTAGATCTTGAAGCTCTGCTTGCAAGTGACATATTCATTTCCATGCACATTTAATTGGCCAAATTGAGTCAAATGGCTACTACGAGTTTGAGATGATGCTGTATAATCATTCTTCAGAGAATGGGAAAATAGAACTGGCATCCCAGTAAGAGGCTGTAAATATTTTAAATAATAGTATCATTTCTCATATATGGCACTGGCTATCCATTGACAGTGGTTTCCCAAAATCTGAGTTAGGAGGGATTCTGAAGTTAGATATAGACTCAGTGAGAAAGGTGGCTTGTGTTATATGATCATGATAGGGATGAGTAATAGCATGTTTGCTGTACATTTGTAGTCTCTGACATATATGTAGTGTTATTGCTGAAAATAAATGAAGGACTGTCATGTGGATGAGGAACTGAACTGAGATAATATATCAGAATTCAGTTCTTAATGAGAAGAAAATTTAGTGAAGTGTGTCTCATTCAGCTATGGTAAAAGCATTGTATCACAGCTTTGTAAAAATGATATACTCTGCTCTGTACAAACGAGACATTTTTAATCATTAAGAGTATTCACACAACAGTTCCATGTCAAGATATTAGCAAAACTGTAAGTTTGCACTTTGAGTGCTAAGTAATTTTATATTTTCTTCTAAATATAGGAGCCTATGAGTTCATCATTTAGTGTAAAGACCACACTTACCGTGTGGTCTGGATTCTAGCATTGGCCTTGAGGTAATAGGTTCCAGTTATGCCATCCACAATGTGAGAATATTGGGCTATATAATCTCCAAGGGTCTGTTATGCTTTAAATTTGAGATTTTTCTTTTCTATCAAGTATTGAGTATTTACTCTCTATAAAGTATTGTGCTAGGTCCTAATAGCACCTAATATGTCCTAAAAATGTGAATAAAGATTCTAGCCTCAAGAATCAAATTAGAGAAGAAGATAAAACTGTGTGTAAGTAATGAGGAAGTATATGCCAAGAAGACCGAAAGTGTAATAGTGAATGAGATGTTCTGAGGATAAAGTATCCTCAGAGGTGGTACAAAGAATTGTCTTTGAAAAGTTGGAAGAGTTTTGTTAGACCAAGATGGAAGAAAGGGAAGACAAAAGAATATTTCAGAAATTATATGACTTTATTATTTTTTTATTCACCAAGTTCCCCAGAGCTAGAAATATCTTTAAATTTTTAGTTCAAGATGGTAGACTAAGACTATGTTTTTACTCAAGCCCAAACTTTACAATCACAAAAGGCAACAAAGCTATTGGACAAAGATTAAACTCATAATTTTGGAAAACAAAGACAGAGGCCATTTGGTATTTTTGTTTGTTTTGAGACAGGGTCTCGCTCTGTCTCCCAGACTGGAGTGCAGTGGCGCAATCTCCCAGGTTCAAGCGATTCTTGTGCCTCAGCCTTCCGAGTAGCTGAGATTATGGGTGTGCACCACCACATCTGGCTAATTTTTGTATTTTTAGTAGAGATGGGGTTTCAACATGTTGGCCAGGTTGGTCTTGAACTCCTGACCTCAGGTGATTCACCTGCATCAGCCTCCCAAAATGCTGGGATTGCAGGCGTGAGCCACTGCTCTTGGCCTCCATTTGGCATTTTTAACATTTATTTAGAAGATAGAAAATAGATGGAATGTGACTGAGATATCTGAGCAGAGAAAAATACCATCCAAACACATGTGAGAAAGGGTTAGGCAAAGGTGAGAGCCATACTTCTCATAAAGAAGTTCAGCAGAAAGACTGACTCAAGATTCTTTCCTCAGCATATAGAGCATGTGTTTGCCACAGTTGTTACTTCCCTTGAGAAAGTTATATTTACATATAGAAAAGTCGATATTATGTCTATAAAACTGTAAGCAGTGGTTATAAAGCATTCCCCCAAGAATGATGTCAAAAGATATTTGCAATTCTGGGTTATTTTAAAAGAAGTAAAAAGATTTTGATAGAAATTTGCTGAAGCTTTTAATAGAAAATATATATTCAAATATGTATTTTAAAGTCCAAAGGAAACTTACAGGAAAAGCAAGATAATGTATAAATTTCAAATTATAAAATATTTGGCCGGGCGCGGTGGCTCACGCCTGTAATCCCAGCACTTTGGGAGGCCGAGGCGGGTGGATCACGAGGTCAGCAGATCGAGACCATCCTGGCTAACACGGTGAAACCCTGTCTCTACTAAAAATGCAAAAAATTAGCCAGGCATGCGGGCGCCTGTAGTCCCAGCTGCTTGGGAGGCTGAGGCAGGAGAATGGCGTGAACCAGGGAGGCGGAGCTTGCAGTGAGCCGAGATCCCGCCACTGCACTTCAGCCTGGGTGACAGAGCTAGACTCCATCTCAAAAAAAAAAAAAAGAAAGAAAAAGAAGAAATAAAAAGAATAATAACAATAAAACTATCTTACACCATCTAAGGAGAGACTCTCAAATTCAGTAAAATAAATATGTAGACTAAAGCTATGCTTTCTTTACTAGAGCTATGTTTAAAACAAAGACACAAAACCTTTGAAAATAAGAGATTGTCAAACACAGGTCTCAAGTTAAAGAAATTGACACAAATATGAATTTTAATATCAGGCAAAATAAGAAATATAGCAAAAAGTCTTCAATTGGAAAATAAGCTTAGAAGGTAGATAGGTGGAGAAAAAGAACAAGATCAAAACAGCAAAGAGCAAAACTGATTGTTATGAACTCATTTTCCATTAATTAACATATTCTCAAAGTGAGCTCAAGATGTCAGCCTCATTTAGTTTTAGTTTTCCATTTCTCCTTATGGTGTATAGCATTAGGGTAAGAATATTTCTATTGTTTAAATATACATTTTTGAAAGTAAAAAATAGATCTCTAAACTCAAACCAGTAACTTTGTCTTGTGCTCGTCAGAAGACCCATCAATCTGTTCCAGTGTTGCTCTCTGAGAAAGGTATTTAAGTTACCAGAATGAAACGTTCTCAAGGAACGTGTAAACAACATTGACTCTCATTACACAAACTGTAGATTCATAACCTTATATAAGACACTACTTTGCTATGTGTGTTTCTGTGCATGCCAAAGCACGCATTCTTCTAAAATACCTAGAAACATTAAAGAGAAAGATCATTAAAAATGTGGTCACAGAGAAAACTGCCTAACTGCCAATATTATTATGCCACTCTAGCTACATTTTCTGATCATAATGCAAATAAATACATATTAATTTAATGAATTTACAGCAGAAGATAAATGGCACCTTGACCTTGAGTTTAAATAATGCCCTTCTAAGGAATACTTAAAGCACAAAAGCAGACATTAGAGCCTGTTAAAAATGAATTATAGTGTATTACACTTAGAAATCTATAGAATACATTACTTAGAGCAAAATGTATTACTTTAATGCATCTATTAGATAGTATATATGATACAAATAAATAAAATAAGCCTCAAATTCATGAAGGTGACAATGAGCCAGCAAGTGAAACTTGGCGGCAAGAACTTCTTGGCAGAGTAAACAGTGAATGCAGAGGCCTAAGGGTAGCTGGTAATTTTACATGTTCTTGTTATGTTCTAAGCATAGGCAATAAATAAATACATACATACATACATACATACATACCCAGTGTATTTGTAGCAAAGAAATCAAGGAGGAAGAAAATGGTAAGACAGGAGGCTGGGACAGAAGACTTGGGACTAGTCATTTAAATTATCTTTCAGGCTAAAACACTGAGTTTGGATTTTTTCAAAAAGTATATATTGGAGGACATTGAAGAGTTTTAAACAGTAAAATGCTGTAATTTGATTGACTGCTGTGTGTGAAGATTAAGTAATGTGAAGCAAAAAGAACAGGTAGGAGGCAATTGAAGTAGTTGAGAAGAGAGCTGATGGAAGCTTGGAGTAATTTGCTAATGGTAGAGTAGAAGTGGATAGACCCATAGTGCATTTTGAAGGCAGAGTCAATAGTAATGTGTGGTGGACTAAATGAGGGGTAAGGGGCGGGTGAGGAGTAGGGGGAGAAATCAAGTTTGACTACGATGGGGAAGGTTGTTGAAAGGACAGACGTTTTTGGTCTGCATATATTCATGACACCTGATAGATGTAGATGTTGTGTTACCACGTAGACTTTGAAAGTATGAATATGGAGTATACCGAAGAGATATGAATGGAAAATATATAAAGTTATAGTAGATATCTAATAAAAATTATCAGTCTACCAATAGATTTGTGGATACCTTTCTTCATGATGATCAAAGATCAGGGAAAGTACCTTATATCTAATAGAAAAATGGCTTGAAGGGCATAGTTAGCTGCTATTCAGTGTGTTATATAACTGGTCTCTCAATGGTTTCAACATTCAGAACTCCTCCACTCCGCTGTTCTGTCTGAAAGAATGACACTTAGTAGGAGCCATGGCCACATAACGAATGAAGTGCAGCTTGATCAATAGCCAAATCCGGAACAGTTTCTGAGTTAGAGCTGTGATAAAGCTGAACTGGAGAACACTGATTAAGTCACAAGAACCAAACCAAAGTTTTTGTTTCAATTCCTTTTTTTTGATTCTAAAATGGGTGGGATTGTGTCCTATCCTCGTCCAACATACTTGCTTTTAGTTCAGTCATTGTGGAAAGTAGTGTGGTTATTTTTCAAAGAACTTAACACCGAATTACCATTCAACCCAGCAATCCCATTACTGGGTATACAGCCAAAAGAATATAAATCATGCCACCATAAACATACATGCACGAGTATATTCATCTCAGCCCTATTGACAAGAGCAAAGACTTGGAATCAATCCAAATGCCCATCAACTGGATAAAGAAAATGTGGTATATATACACCATGGAGTACTGTGCAACCAAAAGAAAGGACAAGATCATATTCTTTGCAGCAACATGGATGGAGTTGGAGGCATTATCCTAGGGAAATTAATGCACAAACAGAAAACCAAGTACCACAGGTTCTCACTTATATGTGTGAGCTAAACTCTGAGAACATATGGACACAAAGAAGGGAGTAACACACACTGGGGCCTGCTTGAGGGTGGAGGGTGGGAAAAGGGAGAGGATCAAAAAACTTCCTATTCGGTACTATGCTTATTACTTGGGTGATGAAATAATATGTTCACTAAATCCACTGACACACAATTTATCTTTATAACAAAACTGTACACATACCCCTGAACCTAAAATAAATGTTAAAAGAAAAGAAAGAAGAAGAAAGTAGGAGAAGATGGTCAGAACAGAACAGCTATCTGAACAGAAAACTTACTTGGAGGTGCTTATATTCTGAAAATTGAATATGGTGCATGATTTCTAAGGCATTAGTAGTAAAATTCGCCCTCAAATAATTTCTCAGGCATTAGCCATGCAGATCCGTAACTTGTTTTGCCTTGGGGAGGAATCAACAGAAAGTATGAACAGAGGCCTCTTAACGAGGGGAGAAGGGTTTGATGAGACCCCTTCTCTCACAGATAGAATCTTTTAAAACGTGTTTTGTGGTTCCATAATAAAAGAGCATCAGGAGAATCAAAGAAATTAAAACACAACCAATTTCAAATAAAATGCTAGAAAAGAGTTTTTAAAGCAATGTATGATTAACCTGTCAAAGTCTTTACCTTACACATTATTCAGGCAAACAACTTAAAAATATTCTACTGACAATGGAGTGTAAACTACCTTGTTGAGAAGGACTATTTGCAGCTGTAGTTTTAATATTCTACTTGTGTTATCTATTTTTTGTTGTGACAAATCTTCAATATGTGAGAAATATGAATATCATTTGTATTTACATTAGCACAGATAAGATTACAAGGATTATCAATCTCTATTCTTTATGACGTATGTTTGTTATTATCTTTTAAGAAAATAAAACTACCCTTCCTGAAAAAAGCGATGCAAATAATTCTGTAGAACACCAGTTTGTAGTGGGAAGGAGTGCAATAGGTAATAGAAAATATTTTCTGATCAAAAGAGATTCTTTTTTATGTTTGTGATTCTCATTTTCAAGAATTTTAGTAGATGTTTCAAAATGAAATCCAAACTACAAATCAACATTTTTTTTCAGGCAAAAAGGCAAGTATTGAACAAACTCTTATATACACAAACACACTCACACAAATAATTCCTTTAATACAACACACATGTCTCTTTGTGATCTGACTGTTGGATTTTGGTCTCCTTTCATCTTTCCTTACATATCTAATGTTCTAGACAAAGTGTATCACTCACAGACCTTCCTGATCTGGCCACTCTGCACTCGATATGCCTTGAATATGACCCTAAGAATATTTTTTAGAGACTTAACAATACTATCTTGGTTCTCTCCACAAAAACTTACTCCATGATACTGGGCTACATCAGTGTCATTCATAAAGATTCAGATGCTCAGATGTCATCTCCTGGGGAAGCCTCTCTTGATCTCTCCAGTCTGGATTTAGATTTCTCTAGTATGCTTCCATTGCACACTGTACTTCCCTCAGTTATCCTAAGCATCACCCTGTAGAAGAGCAGGTAGGACACAATTGAAGTAGTTGAGAAGAGAGAGAGAGCTAACAGAAGGTTGGAGTAATTTGCTAATGGTGGAATAGAAGTGGATAGACTCATAGTGCATTTTGAAGGCAGGGTCAATAGTAATTTGTGGTGAACTAGATGAGGGGTAAGGATACTTTTCTCAGTTATCCTAAGCATCACACTATAGAGCTATCTTCAGTTTAATTGTCTGTCTCCTCTCCTCATCCACTTTTGGTAGGGACCATATGTTCTAGATTGTGACATTTCTAGAAACCAGCACAATGTTGATCATGTAGTAGGCATTCATGAAATATTACTTAATGAGTAAGTGAATGAATAAATCATATTTTTCATTTTGTAAGTTATTTCCCAAAATCATTTACCCCCAACCTGTTCATCTTACAAGAATGGTGTGTAGAAATCTGGTTAAAATAAGAAAATTCGAGAGAAAGACTTAAGAAATAATATTTATGTTTGCATTTAATAAAATGTATATAAATGGTTTCACATATTGATAGAAATGGTTATATTTTGTTAATATTAGGTTGGTGCAAAAGCAATTGGTCTTGGTTATTACTTTCAATGGCAAAAAACACAATTACTTTTGCACCAACCTAATATTATTCAGATAGATGGTAAGCAGAAAGAAATCTTAAGAGTTTATTGTCTACTTAAATGAGAGTTTTCTTTGTTCATATTATTTAGTTTTCAAATCATGTAAGGAAAACTCAAAACATGTACTGAAAAATGTCCAGTATTGTTACCTAGATAAATTAGTCTTTTCATAGAATTGACTATGAAATGTGGAACAGAATTACATTTATTGTTTTATAACGATTACCATTCAACTTATGAAGCAACTCTTTTTGCTTTTGATTTTATGGTTCTATTGGCTTATTTTTCCTCTCTGGTCTTCTAGAACAAGACACACAATTATTAATTATTCTAATTGATTCTCAATTTCTCTTTCCACACATACACACTCAGGAAAATAATTTTGGTAAAAATTGTATATTCTATTAAATTTACTTGTTTCCTTTTCTCCATATTTTCTCCATGTACAACAATTTGCTTATTCTTTACATGTGTATAATGATCTTGCCCCACATAGCTATGAAAATATCTATTTCTATTACCATTTATGCCATTGCTGGCCAGCTTACCCAAGGCTAGTCATTGAGTATTCTGAATCTCAATGTTCTCATCTGTAAAACAGAGATGATAATAACCAAACTTGTCATTGCAAGAAACCATATGAGGACCCAATTATAAAAATTATACTATTGCTACATTTTGATAGCAACACGAAACAGTCAAATTCCTAGTCAGATAGGGATAGGTCCCTGGTGAAACCTGACCTTCAAGCCAAAGACAGTTTAAAACTTGAAAAGTGAGTTGCCAGTTCTGAGTAGAGTCCAGGACAACAGAGTGAGAACCTCTGTCCCTGTCTTACTCTCTCTCTCTATTGTATTGGTTCCTTCTGGATGATGCCTTTTAACCAATGGAATGGTGTTTTTCCAAAGCCCACTCATGGACTTATCAGTACATGCTCCCCCATTTTAAGCCCCTAATCACCCCAGACTCAGCCTAACAGATGGCTACCTGCTTCAGGTCCCCTCTCATGTTGAGAGCTTTTCTATCCCACAATAAAATTCTTGTCTGCCTTGCTCACTCTGCTGTGTCCATGTATTTCATTCCTCTTGGTTGCGGGACAAGAACCCAGAACCTGTTGAACAGTGGGTGCAAAAAGAGCTGTAAAACACATGCCAGGTTGCCACACTAAGGGGATGAAGAACTGCAACACCTCTTGGAGGATCAAACCTCAGGACTCCATGAGTAAGAGCTATAACACCCCTTGGGGCTCTATGATTGCGAGCATCTCCTATTTTTTGGGTGCTATCCCATTCCTCTCATCTAGACATCAGCACCCAAGGCAGAAGCCACTCGTGGCAAGTCTGGTCCAGTCATGGGCTAAGCATAGAGCCATGGCAGGTGAGGGATCTGGGCCGGGTTACAAGCTCAGTACAGCCTGCTAGGCCGAGCAGGTGGAGTGACCCCAGTGGGCCCCAAGTGAGGCCCAGACAAAGGCAGTGGCACTTGCAGAGATTTCTGGTGGGCAAAGTGGCACCGAAAGAGTCCTTTAACAATTTCACAAATTTACTACTTTTAACAACATTAAAACACTAATGTGTACCGTCTGTTGATGTCTTTTTAACAACTATGTAATTTATTAGCTATTAATAGAAAAGACAGAGAGTATTAGCAAAAGTCAGCTTCTTTCTTGTTACTGGGTACTTTGAGGCAAAGATGAGCTGGCAAGAGTATATGTCTACATCTAATTCTCTCCTCTTCTTTTATATATTTACTTCCTTCCTACTTCTCTTAAGTATGAGGGAAAATTTTATTGCTTTTTCTCAGCACATCTGCATCAAGTTCAGGACACAGAATCTGAGGATACTGACCTATTCTCCTTTCTTCACTTGAAGTAAAAGGGCTCCAGAAAAGGGGATCTGAATTTCCAAATGATTATGATTATTCTATCATCTCTTATTTCTTGCTTATAGAAGTACACATGCCAAAAGTAATGAAAATAGTTTTTTACTTTGGTGAATGAAAAAATACCAAGCCTAGGAAAAAATGTTAGCTGAGTTAAAGCTATCATTTCATTGCTCATCAGATTACTGGATAATTCGAGAAGATTCTTTTTAGGTATGTGAGGAGAGCAAAATTACCTAGTGACCACTGAACAGGCCCTGGAGAAAAAATTCCTTATCCAAGGAACTTAGAAGGGAGCAAAGACCACCTGGTGACTATCAAACAGGCCATCCAAAGTTGAAACTCCTTATCTGGGGAAATTAGAAGTAATTAGACTTCCCTGCCATCTAAAGCAGGCATCTGGTTCCAGATTTCTTTGCCTGTTCCTGCAAAATTTATAAGTAACTAGAATTTCTATACATCTCCCGAATGCCATGCTGAAACTCATTGTTCAACCCTTGCTGACATTCAGGTACCAAAATGTCTACAAATGTAATCATTTATCATGACCTACATGGCAAGTATGGTCCAAATTTCCCTTAAGCTTCTGCCTTAAGGTTCATAAATGCTCTTAATGAAAAATCCACCATGGCACGCTCAGCCCTCTTGCTGAGGCTCTGTGCTGCACTCTTCTGCAGCGTTTTCTTTCCAATAAACTTTCCTTTTCAAACCTATATTGTTGTCAGTAAATTCCTTTTACCAACCCGCCAATTGACCACCTCCCGATAATAGGGCTCTGACACCTCACCTGGCAGTATGCATTAGGAAAAAGTTTAGAAATTACGGGAACAAATGTTTTAACAAAGATGAATTGTTTAACAGCATACTTACTCAGATAGTTATAATAATTCTCCAATCTACTTTTTAATGTGTAGATATAATCCTGGGCAGGTCCTCATGAAACAATACAGTCCTAAATTGTTCTGGGATTCTTTGTTTTACTTTTTTCCTATGTCTTTCTATCCGGTAAAAATCAAATTGAAATTGAAAATATTTGTGGCAGCAACATGAAAACCTAGTGTTAAATGTTGATAGGACTTATAAAAGGAAATGTTCACTTCTACCATGTGAAACTGGGGTGGGTATCACATAGTCCTAAATCCATTTGAGTTCATGAGGCTCAAGTGGAAAGCTTCTGGCTCTGAGCCTTCTGAACCTCCAGATTCTTGAGAGAATGTTTAAGAGTGATTCTGAAGTGACTATGCACTCTCAGAAATCCATACCTGCAGCTCGGATACTCATCCTCTCTAAATAAGCATTGTTTGGTCAGGCCTGAGATTTTGGCTTTTTTTTTTTTTCTATATATATGCCTCATGTTAACCAATGTGTTATTTAGGCTTAAGCTATGTTCTCATTACACAAATGCAGAATACTTGAGTGAAATTAGTTCTGTTCACTATTTTATATCAATGGCATCAGGAAATTTTCTACTGAGTAGTTTTCCAGTCACACAAATAGTAGCACACAGATCAATAAGCATCATGGAATTTGAATATTGAATTCACCCTTTGAAGTGGCCTTAGAAAGTTAGCTCATTGATGTGGGAAAGCTTTAATTGCAGTTGTCATTAAATGAACACAAAATCCAAATGTCAAAAGCTCCTTTGCAATTGGGAGAGCAATGAAGTTAAAATATCCATGGTCATCAAAGTGCTGAGTTCAGGAAATTCCAGGAAATCACAGGAGTCCTTTGAAAAGCCAAGAGCAGTTGGGTCAACATTAGCATACATTGTGTGAATAAAGGGCTGCTTTTATTCACTGTTACGTTCCTTTTTTTAAAATGTAAAGATATATTTCAATTAAAGTGCCAAGATGATAATGCCTAAGAACATTTGAATGGCTTCTCTAATATGCAAGATTAAAATCAGTTAACAGAGCTAAGTAGGCAGTTTAAGAGTCTAGATTTGAGGCTAGGATATCAGGGGTGAGGCTATCAAATACATACATAAATCATGAACTTCTGTGTCTGCAGGTTTCATAGCACTGTAGAGCTTAAATCTGTGATAAAAATGAGCAAAGGAATAATGGCATAATTTAAATTGCTGAGGAGTGTAATTTTGCATGCAGGTGGTTAGACTGGAGTTGTGAAAATGGCGGAGGGGGAAAAATTGGGTGATAAAATTTCAGCCTGAACTTTTAAAATTGACTGTCACTCTTAAGATATATAAATTGCTTTTTATTACAATCACTTTTCACATGGTAGAAATGCAATAAATATTAGTAAAATTATTTATAATTATGATAATAATCACAACAACTAATACTGCTAATATTTATTGGGTGTTACAATGTTTGAGGCTTTGTTATAAATGCTTCTTATACGCTGACTAATTTAATCCTCACAGAACCATACAAGGCATATTTATTACTGTCCACATTTTAGAAATGAAGAAATTTAGTGAATTAAATGTACAAAACTATAAAGTGATAGAGGTCTGTATAATCCTATGGGTCTTCCTCTTAGACATTATTCTCTAAGACCCTCCTCTGAAAGCTAGTTTTATTTATCTATTTATTTTATATTCACTACTCTAAGCTCCTCATTTCACAATTGGAAAACTAAGCACTTTTTGCTTTCCATTAACAGCTTAAACTCCAACAATGTTAACTTCGCTTATTCCTTATAGTTGTCAGCTACAACTGGGTAGCTTTTGAATTTTGCCACATTAATTAGTATAATTTCTCTATTTGGTGACCAGTTAGTCATAAAATTCTTCTAGAAATGTTAAGGACAACTTCATCTTCTCTTTTATGTATCTGGTACATTCAATTTGGAAACTCGAGCCTCTCTTTATATACTGTTTCTTTCATGTACGGCAAGAAGGAGAAACAAAGATGGACATTTATTCTGAATAATAAAGCAGCGTAAGTACCTGCTATATATGTGTAATAAACAAAACAGAAACAAAATAGATTCAAGTAGGAGTTAATTGAACAGCAGGCAACACAAAAGAAAATGTTGCTAATTTCCCTAGTGATGTAGTGATTAGACAGTTGCTATGTCAAAAGTCTGATGCCACTATATATTGGTTAGGGTAGTAAGCCGTGATTAATGCAACAGTCTCTAGACTGAGACTCACTGTATTTGGAATACAACATCAAAGCCTGGACATACTGCTAGTACTTAAAGTAAAACAGCAATGCTTGGTAGAGTATTTACCTTCTGATATGGCTACAGTTTAGACTCAACACTAATTGCTAACATTTGTCATTTCACAGTTTATTGATTGGCTGATCTTTGTTGCTTATTAAGATATGAGTTGTCAAGTACTTGCCAATACCCTCAGTTGTTGAAAGTTAAAAAAAAAATTCCCTCAGAAAATCGCAGAAAATGCAGCTCACAATTATAAATCTGCGTCTCATTATCTGAAAAGTGGGTCTGTGATTTCCAACGACTTTGCTCTCCTACACTATGCTATTTTTCTTAGGGCTTTTGTTTGCAGTGTATTGCAATTGTATGTGAATTAAATGACCGACTTAAACTTTCTCTTGTTTTCCACTCCTGACATTTCTTCATTACTCAGTCTGGCTATTTCCAGTGGCACTAATTGATGTGCAGTTTTCTTCAGGAAGTATTTAAGATTTCTCTCTCTCTCTATATATATATGGCATTGTGTATCACATGCTCTATTTCTTTGGCTTTTTTTGAATTGGACTTGGTTAGTCCTACATTCTACAAAGAATTGTGTCAACATCACTCATTTCTTCAGCTATGTCATCAAATTAAAAGCTACTAGTTTAACTTTTACCAGAAATCTTTCTTTTCCAATGTATTATGAATTAGTAATCTTTAGTGATACGACTGTTCATATCCTTAAAAATTCTTGCCTCTTCACTACTATCTAAAAGATTAACTCCATGATGCAAGCTATACTTAAATAGTATTCTTTTCATAAAAGACCAACAGGTTTAATCCTGGTGTATCCTATATTTCTGTTTTCTTCAGTAAATACAAGAAGTTCTAGTTTTCTAGGTCATTTAATATCACTATATTCCTATCTCCATTCTTTTTCTGCTTGTTCTGTAATTTGACTCATGATCTGATCACTCCCCATCTTGACTCATCAAACCCATTGACTATGCCCTCTGGAACTCAGATTGTATTGGTTTGCCAGGGCCACCATAACAAGGTGCCACAAACTGCATGGCTTAAACATCAATTTGTTTTCCCACAATTCTGGAGGCTAGAAATGTGAGATCAAGTTATTCCCAGACTGATTTCTTCTGAGGCCTTTTTCCTTAGCTTATAGATAGCCATCTTCTTCCTCTCTCTTCACATGGTCTTCTCTTTATAACTGTATCCAAATTTCCTCTTCTAATAAAGGTGCTAATCATACTGAATTGGGACTCACAATAATGACTTTGTTTTAACTTAATTAGCTCCTTAAAAATCCTATTTTCAAGCACAATCACATTCTGAGGTCCTGGGGGTTAGGACATCAACATAGGTAATGTTGGCAGACAAATCCCAGCCTTTGAAACCTATATACACAATTTCTTCTGTAAACATTCCATTAATTTTTTTTTGTATTTCAAATTATTCTCCTAAAGTCACTGCTTTTCCACAGGTATTTTGTTTATGGTTTTATAATGGCGGCTATGGTACATGGCTATTAACATATACCTCAGATATGAAAAGCCTAGGGGTAGAGTAGTTATCTTTTTTTTGCATGGCCATAACTTAGACTTTATCATGATCAAAACTTTAATGCCTTCAATATTGCAATTTTGCATGGTTCATCTTTGATGGCTCCACATTCCAACCATCTCCCACCAACTGTGATCACTGACTGACCCTATTATTTTCCCACTGTCTATATGCTCTATCTATTCCTTTTCTTTTAAATTCAGTTTAGCCTCCCTTTCCTTCTGCAGCATTAATCTGGTAAACTCCAATCCTGTTAAGTCCAGCTGTTTCTTGACTATTCACCAGCATTCAAGAAGGTTAGTAAGGCTGGAGGCATATTACACTGTGGTAATGGCACTATTTTAAATTAATGATTCTAATTTGTGGTGAATTTAAAATATCTTAGCTTTTGAGGCAGTAATAACTTTAATTTGAGGTCTGCTTAAAATATCTTAGCTTTTGAGGCAGTAATAACTTTCCTTTTTCTTTATCCTCTATTAGGCATCTATGAGTCTGAGAACTTGAGATCCAGGTGCACAGGATAATCCCTACCACCTTTCCTTGAATACAGAACTGAGCAAGCGAGAAAATTCAAAGGAAACTTCTGTAATGCAACTAAAATGGGAGAATAAAGAAGAAGAATTTTTTTTTGTATTAGAAAGTATTAAGGACATGCTGAGGTTTACCCCCTTCTTTTATAAATTGCCCAATTAAACTCTGAAGTTTCTAATCAGAATTTCTTTCTTTCCTCACTCCCTTGTTTCTTCCTTCTTTCTCTCTCTTTCCCTTCCATTTTTCCTTCCTTCCTTTCATCCTTTCTTTCTTTCCCTTCCCGGTATCTAAAATCTTCTTCAAGCTTCATCCAGGAAAAACAGAAAACAGAACAAAACAAAGAAAAGATGGAAACTGGAGTAACTGATCACCTCGGCTTAAATGGAGAAGACAGTACAGAGATTAGGAGTGGGAGGTGGGCATTCCTTCATTCAAACATTTATTGACCTCCTATTACATGCTAGATATTACTTTGTCGCTAGAGATATATTAGTGATCCATGTAACATTTATGCCTTAAGAAGTTAACAAATATGAAAACTATTTGTAAAATGATTATTTCTCTCAAGAAATTAGAATATCTGGCAAGGAGGAAGGATACTCTTCTAGATAAAGTTGATAGGATGTTTTTATGAGAAAATGACTTTGAGCAAAGACCTAAATGATGAGGGGCTATCTCATCAGAGAGAAGTATTACCCTCAGAGGGAAGATACTGAGGGACAGAAGGTAAAAACTAGATGTGTTTTAGGAAACACATGAAGTCACTGGAAAGAGTGCATTGAAGAGAACAGTGGTTGGAAAGAGGCCAGAACACAGATCAAGATAGGTGTTTCGCAGTTTGGCATAGAGTTTGGATTTGATTCTAATTCTAAGAGGGACGGGAATTTATTAGATGGTTTTAAGAGGGCCACAACTGGATTTACATGTAATCATCTGACCTCTATGTAGAGAATAAATGATAAGGAAACACTCATGACCACAGAAAAGTGACACTCCAGTGAGAGAAGAGGGTGGTTTTGTTCTAAAGTGGTAATGGTTAAGCGGAAGAATGATAAACTTTTATGGACTGACAAGATAGTAGGGGAAGAGGAAATGAGAAAGAGAGTGCATAGAATCTGGAAAGGTAGATATGCTCCCTGATATCTCAGATATGAGTTGCTTTGTGGCCACCCATAAAAGCACAAGGTCTCACTTGCACTTTGAGGATCTGGAGCAGCGGCAGGTGTCAGAGTGATACAGTATAGTAGGCTCTCCTGAATCTGAATTCAGAGTGAATTTCATAAGAATTATAATAGTTTTGAGACCAAAATAAATAACTTTCTTTATACCTTTTTCTGGGCTCCATGTTTTGGTAATGGACTGTGCAGTCTGATGTTAAAAACCAGTGGGTTACTTTAGAGTATATTTGTCTGTGATTTTGAGGAACTCAGCAGTGGGGTGGGATGTTCTGGTCACTGTAATATTTTAGTCATGACATAAATGGTATGTGTTTCTTTATGAGACTTGTCAGGCCTCAAGAAGCTTGATTGAAATAAGTGAGCTCCTCAAGTTCTCTTCCATCTTGGATGAAAGTAAAGTGATTCTTAACTTAGTTCCCTACCCATGACTTTTGGATTAGCACATGCCATCAAATAGAGGCCAGATGACACAGCAAGTCAGTCTCCAATTAGGCCCAATTAGGCCCAGTTGTCAGGCACCTCATGGGGAAAAGTTGCTCTGGAATTAAATTTACACAGCATTGACTTACTTGATTTTCCAGTGTTACAGAAATGGAAGAAAAGATGGTAGGAAGGGAATCAAAAGCTCTTTCTCCATTAGTGGGATATAAGTGCAAAGAATGAGAACAGAATGAAGATAGCTGTAGAAGCCCAAGCATTTAAGGAATGTTTCAGTAGAACTACTCTGTGAAAAGTCAATCATTTAAGGATGAAATAAAAGAAATATTGGCCAGGCACGGTGGCTCATGCCTGTCATCCCTGCACTCCAAGCAAGGTGACTGGATCTCTTGGGTCCAGGAGTTCAAGACCAACCTGGGCAATATGGTGAAACCATATATCTACAAAAAAAAAATAATAATAAAAAACTAGTCTGAGTGATGGCACACACCTGCAATCCCAGCTACTAGGGAGGCTGAGGTGGGAGGATCTGATCTCTTGAGCCCAGATGTCGAGGCTGCAGTGAGCCATGAGTAGTTCACTGTATAGAAAGATAGACTTCATTTGTTATGAGTTAAATTTGTGTATTTTATTATCTTTTTTTCAGTTTGAAAATAAATGTACTATCTCCAGAAATCTCATCACCTCTCAGGGAAGTTGATGGGAAAGTAGTTAGGAATAAAGGTTGTTGGGAGATGTGGTGTGGTTGATAGAAGAATTTTTGGAAAGAATTCGTAAGAACATGAGGTATGATTCCTTAAATTCGTAGACCATGTAAGACCATGTAGAGAAAACAGTGCTGAAACTGCTGGCTGACTATTGATTTTCATGTAATTCTATATATAAAGGCCTCCAGAGTAATTTATTATGAAGTATTTGAGGAGTTTCACTGAAGAGCCATTCTGAATTTTTCTGAAATAACTAGAAAATGCTTCTAAATCTAATTTGCTAACCACAACAATCATTGATATCAAACTGGAAGCTCTACAGAGAAGAATGATAAGGTGATGGCAGAGAAAAAGACCCTCAGAATGGGCAATAGTCCCAAAAAGTTTGACATCAAACTCTGGTACCTTGCTTCTTAAGCTAGTGCTGAAATGGACTATCCTAGACATTTTGAAGAGCCCTGCGTGGAGAGAATACAATTTTGTGTGGACCAAGATGACTACCTTACTTCCTTATCAATATCAGATTGGATGTAATACTAGGTGGCAAATCTTGGTGAAAATGATCAGTACTTATTGTTTCTCAGGAACGAATAGAGGGAATGTGAATGCTACTGGCCTCATTGTCAGTCAATGGACACCTTTCCAGTGAAGCATTAAGAGTCATCTGGAAAGGCTCACAGGATGACAGGCTAGGGTTACCCTAAAGGAATGCCAGCAGTCCTGGTTTATGCAACCAAAACCTAGGTGTTCCTTCTTGCTGGTGATAGATTAGCCAAGAGCCTACTGCATCAGCTTAGAGGTGCAGAGAATGGTGGATAAGAGAAGCAAGCCCTTCAGGTAAGCGTATGGACCTTCTGAGTGGAAGAGGAGCTCTGTCTTAAGAATAGTAGATCTTATCACACATTAATGGAATAATGTATAAAACAGTGATTCTCATCCTGGAATAATTTTGCTGTCCCCCATCTCCACTCAAAGAGGACATCTGGAAATACCTGGAGACGTTTTATTGTCACAACTTGAATGTGGATGCTACTGGCATCTGACAGGTAGAGGCCAAGGATGCTATTAGGTATCTCACAATGCTCAGAATAGCCACCAGCATGTTCACTAGTGCTGAGGCTGAGGAATTGGTTATACATATTACAATGCCTATACATTGGCTGCAAAAGTAGCCCAAGATATATCCCCCAAATAGTTTCCCCATGATGAAAAGTATGAGGATGGGACCACGGGAAGGAACACATTCTAGAACTCCTTGTGATAACTTTCATTTGCTCCAAATGAAAAGATTATTTCCATCTACCAATGGAGGCAGCAGAAAGCACTACCTCATAATAAAGTACATTTAGAAGTTATGAAGACTACATAATGTCTAGAAATTTTGCTTTGTAACTGTATACGCCATATCTGTGCAATATCCTTGTGGCTACGGATCATTTAACTCATTATTCCATGAATATCTCTCTGTTAAGTATTTGACAAAATAACAAATAACTCCTTTTCTCTATGGTTGGCCTAACTTTTAGTTAGTTTAAATAAGCCATGAATCAGATAGGACAACAGAAAGCTAGCAATAGGTGGATTATCTGTTGTCTGGACATTGTTAATGTTTTCTCTTGGAGCCAGGGTTTGACAGTGAAGGTAACCAGTCATTCACTCCATCACACCATTTGAGACATTTACAAAGGCAGATCACTTGTTTTTCAATGGCAACAGTAAACAAAATGTTTCACACACTTTGATAAAAAAAATTTGCAAAAAGAGCAGGTGAAAGAATGGAGCAGATCAATCCCAATCCTCCTGTCCTGTGGGACCATGTATGGATTTTTGTGTGAAATCTGGGTCTGAAGTAAAGGTGCAAGTCTCAAAGTGGAGACAGTGGGGTGTGAGTGAGGGATTTAATTTGAAATATGTGTAGGAAATAAAGTTTTTAATACCAGGAGATAAATTAGTTTGAAGATTTGAAGTGATTGTGGTGTTTAGAGATGAGATTCAGTTTTCTCCTGCCTTACAGTGAGATTTAGACCACAAAAGTAAATATGCTTTGGAGGTAGAGATGATGTTTACTTATAGTCATATTAGATTTGACGACCTTGAAGTACATCCAAGTAGCTATGTCCGGAAGACAGCAGAAAATACATACCTAAATGTCAGGATAGAGATCAGGGGTTCAGGTGTGCTAGAGATGATGACTGAAGCCTTGTGATAGATGCTTTCCTAGAAAGGGTGTGTAAGGCAGAGGGCCTCGGCACCAGTGACCTTTAAGCTTAGGCAGAAGAGAGACCTAAAAATGCGCGTACAAAGCACAGTCAGAGAGACAAAAGCAAGAGGACCACTCCAGTGTCATGAATATCCAGGGAAAGAAAGTAGTTCAAGAAACAAGGGAGTAGTTCACTAGGGTCGAATGCTAGTTAAAGGTCAAGTAAGGTCAAGACTAAGTGTCCACATGATTTTTCAAAATTAATATAAACTATGACAAGAGAAAATTAAGTAGATTGGTAAAGGTAGATGCCAGATTACCGAATGTGAAGTGAGAGAATAGTGTGTCTACACAACTTTGAATAGGTTATAAAGCACAAGACATAAGGAGCCACTGGAGAGGACCATGGAGCCCATGCAAAATGATTTAGTTTAGGAGATAACTGAATATCCTGAATGTTTATGGGGAGTAACTAGTACTGAAGACAGAAAAGAAAATAGAATATTTAGTGAAAAACTGGAGAAAAGATAGAAGCGGAGTGAATCAAGTTGCTATATTTAGCAAAAAAAAAAAAAAAAAAAAAACAAAACCAGGATGCTCAGATGAACTTGAATTTCAGGAAAACAACGAATAATTGTTTGGTACAAGTATGTCCTAAATATTGCCAGTGACTTACTTATTATATATACGTTATATGACTTACTACATATATCATAATTATATATAGTATACATACATAATTTTATTATCTTACAGTCAAATTTAACTGGGAATCCTATATTTTATCTATCAACCCTAAGAGATCCCAATCAAAGGTGAAGAATTAAATGTAATAGAAAAATAGCTTGCATTGTAACAAGATGTGATTTAAGTTTTCGTTTCAGATCAAGAAGTTATTAGAGAGTCCCTTCTAGCAACTCCTATTTTTTTTTTTTTCTGTGAAGCAAAAAACAGGCCACTGGCTAGGAGAGAGGCAGAGTTGTGGTATCATAGATTTGGGGAAATGCAGATAGTTTGAAATAACATCTGTGGACAGTAGAAGGAGCTGAGTAGGAAAATATAGAATTATTTCCAGGCACGTTGAGAACTTCATTGACATTAGAGACCTTGCATTGATAAAGGTACCAATCCATGTAGGTTCGTGCCACTAACCTCTTGAGGAGATTCAATTGGCAAATGGGGTTGCCAATACCAAGAGGCTGATGGACATGCTGGACCACACAATCTAAGTTAGATAGAGAGAGCAGTTAAGGAGTGGAGGGAGAAAATGGAGGAATCAAGGAAATAAATAAATGAGGAAGATGAAAATCAAGCTAAGTAAGAATAACTGAATTAATGAGATAAAAGGAGGCTCTGATAGGAGAGTGGGATGTTTAAATTTAATATCTCCAAGATAACGACGTTCTGGGTAATGATAAATTTCAGTTTGGCGAAATGGGAAAAGAAACTGGAAAGGAAGAAACTTACTGGAGATGAAAAGGCATTAGAGAGTACAAAACTAGGAGTACGCAAAAAATACCTCTTAGTCCTAGGGCATTACGGTGTGGGTGAATTGGCAGTGTATTCATTAGGGCACTGCTCACTGTTGTAACAAAAAAGCATCCATAATTTAGTGGCTTAAGATAAAAATTATTACTTTTTGCACTCATGTAACAATCTCAATTGTCAGCTCTTCTGACTGGCTCTCCTCCAAGAAGTGATTTAAGGACCCAAGTTCCTTCTGACCTTGGCTCTACTGTCATCTCCATAGGTGGTTCCCAAGGCCTCCCTAGGGTGGTCTCCAATAAAGCCAGCAGGAAAAGGGAAGACCCTTTGCAAGATTGCACGTAAGAAGTTTTTGTGGGCTATAACTGGAAGCAGCACTCACATTTTTCCTTACATATATTGGTTCATGGTCACACTTACTTGCGAGGGCTGCTAGGCCATGGCACTCTGTGTGGTCAAGTGGAAAACAAAAACAAAACCAAAAAAAACAGGTTTTGATGAACAGGTAACAAATCTTTGCCACTGATAGCTTTTACTTGTGGGTGCTTCAGGGCCAGTAGTGTATTTAAGAAGAAAACATTTTTGCTTAAGGCAAGATGTTAAATAAAATTTTCAGTGAAATCAAGGTCCAAGTGCAAAGGTTAGGGAGGAAGAACACTGTAAGGCAAGGTTAGGAGAGAGGAAACAGACTATTATTGGACAAGAATATGGGACAGCATAGATACCTGAAGATATTTACATGCTGTGTGGTGGGTGATTAGAGTAACCGGGGATGTGAAGTCACACTTGCTAACAAGGTTTTCAAAGGAATTAGTTGCTGCTCCCATTGACTCCAGTGTCATTTACAGGAACCAGAACACTCTGGGCACAGGAATTTTTGGCCTGTAGTCTGGTATTCTGACCCTCAAGGTATTGTGGCACTGGCTCCAAAGTATAAAGGCTGGGCTCTGTGCCTCTAAAATACTTTCACATGCACCACCATGTAATCCATTATTTTAAGTTTTTATTAATGTATTCTGTTGTACTCTATTACACAAAATGCAATTTTATGTGATGGGTCACTGTGCTGTTCTTCTTCCCCAAAGTATATACCCTTTAGAACACAAAGAATTCTAAATCTCAAATTATATTGATATATCATTTATAGTTGATTAAATGTGATATTTGTGGCTATTTCTATAAAAATGGGCATCAGGCCCTCTCAGGGTTAGAAATGTAACCTCCTATTATAATTTTGTTCCACTGGGAAAATAGGATGTGAGTACCATTATTTCATATTACAATCCCTTTTCCAGGAATTTAATCTGCAATAAATTTGAACACTATCTTTTGAGGATAATACCTTAATAAAACACTATTATAAAGAAGGAAAAAAATTACTCAATATAAGACAAATTATTATTAGTGCTTGTGAAGAAGTTCTTAGCTGAATCAGAGAAGCTCTCAAGATTTTATTTTTTTAAGAGAAAAGGCTTCAAAGATTCATGTTCTCTATCTAGTATATTTTGAAATTAAATAACATTATAATATTTTTGAGAAATTAAAAAATGCATTGTTTTCTTATCAGTTGCTGAGCCATTACTATGCCTATGGTGCATATATGAGGCTCTTTGAGCTTTTTACAATCGAATTATGGAGAGCAAAGAGCTAGAGAACTAAAGAAAACTATTAATGAGGAACAAATTAGAAAAAAAAGTGATGTTTACTCACGTCCCACAGGTACTTATCTTCTACATTTTGGATAAATAGTAACTTAAAATTCATTCTCCCAAATATGTGTTTTCCTCTCCATTCATATTCTCTTCCCAATCACTGCTCTTACATTTTCATTTCACCTAAGACGTAGTTGACTTTAGTAGATTTCTGGATGGACTTCCTTCTTTGTATTAAGTAGTAACTGATGACCATGATCTGTATATTACCTCCTCCACATATCATGATCCTATAAATAGTTATTTAAAGAGTAAAACCAAGGTAGAGGTAAAAGCCTCGATTATGCCTCCAGTTAAATCTACACTTCAAATAACACCACAGATTTGTTTTAAATATCATTTTGAAAGAATTAATAGAATAGAAGCTATAGAGAAAAAGAGAGATTGTATACAATGAAAGGGTAGCTAAATAATGAATTATTCATAAAGTAATATAATAAATACTGTTATTGTAAGGAACAGATAGGAAGAAAAGATCAATGTTAAAAAACTAGTACAAGCTGCATCTGATCTGCTCTCTTCCTCTGTTCAATTGACTTTAAAATAGTGCAAATCTGAATAATTAGAACAGGCTAAGAAGCTAAAGCCTCTCTTAGTTGACTTGCAGTATAAACAATATTGTCAGGGAACCACATAAACAGCTGAGGAAGCACATCTACTATGTGGGAAGGCCACAAGAATGGGAACTGTCTGGGACCAATAAATCACTAAGCAGAGCTAAGGCAGGAAGAAGTGAACAGAGGGATGTGGAACAGAGTGTCATTTGCACTAAAATAGTAATACAGAGAGAGAGAGAAAGAGACAGAAAGAAAGAGAGAGAAAGACAGAAAGTCAGAGACAGATACAAAGTCAGAGAAACAGAGAGAGACAAAGAGGATTATAAATGTAACAAACTTATTTTCAAGGAAAGCCTAAGAAAAAGTTGGCATATTGCTGGGTGCAGTGATTCATGCCTATAATTCCAGCACTTTGGGAGGGTGGATCATAAGGTCAGGAGTTCGAGACCAGCCTGGCCAACATAGTGAAACTCCATCTCTACTAAAAATACAAAAAATTGGCTGGGCGTGGTGGCGGGTGCTTGTGATTCCAGCTGCTCTGGAGTCTGAGGGAGGAGAATCACTTGAACCCGGAAGGTGGAGGTTGCAGTGAGCCAATGTCTCACCATTGCACTCCAGTCTGGTGACAAGAGTGAAACTGTGTCTCAAAAAAAAGGAAGAAAAGAAAAAGTTGGTATATCACGAATCGAGTTAATGAAAGAATGGGCTTTGGTTTCATACAGATTTAAAAGGGTAATTTCTGTTTCTGTAGATGTATTTACGGCAACAGATAAAGAAAAGATTTTAAACAGGGCTTCTAAAACTTTTTATATGAGCACTATTAGAATAGATGAGACATAATGCAAACCTCCTAGAAGAAAAAGAATGAAGTCCTAAGAAGCTCACGGCTAGACATGTCTTGGAAAGCTTGTACTTTATCTTTTAAATTTATGTGAAGCATTGAGGATATTTTAGTCATTTTTTAATAGTGTGTAAAATTACCAGATGCTAGCTGGTAACATACGTTTTGGGAAAAGCACTGGACAAAGACCAAAAAGATGTGTGAGTTTTTTTTTTTTTTTTCCTTGATTCTGCTATTAACAAAATACTCGCTTTGATAAACTTACTTCAACTTCTCCTAACATCATTTTTTTCATCAACAAAATGAGATAATAATCCATCCTTCCTCTTATACCATGTAAGAAAAGAGTTGTAAAAAGTAGCAAATGAAGTAAACATCATTAGAGGCAGAATTGTGGGATGCACTGCAGTTATGAAGTGTCTACATCTATTCCACATGTATATACATATTTGTATATTGTAAATAAGATGAACTAATGTATAGTTATAAACTTGATGAGCTTGGCAAAGTTAATACAATTTACTATACCAAAAGTTGACACTGCAAAATATTTACCATGTTTAAAATCAGGTGTCCTTAATTTGAATAATAATGTAACCACTTACATGTGTCTTTAGGCCAAAAACTTAATCTTCTAACCTGATTTCCTCATTGGTACAATAGAACCATAAGCAGTCCCTATCAGGCTCCTTCACGGCACTCAACACATTGTAAATTTTCAGTATGAAATTTTTCAGTATAGTTGAGCAATTTCAGATCACTGTGAATAAATGTAATTAAAATATTTACTTCTGCCTAAAATTTCATGTGCTCATTTTTATTGTAGTAAAAAAGCATATTTAGGTATGCAGTTCAGTAGTGTTAATTATATGCACATTATTATATAACAGATGTTTGAACTTTTTCATCTTGCAAAATTAAAACTCTATACACATTGAACAATTCCCCTTTCACTCTTTTTCCAGACCCTAATGACAACTATTCTACTATCTGTTTCTGTGAGGTTGAGTGAATACCTCAAATAAGTGGAACCATGCAATATTTGTCCTTTTGTAGCATAATGTTCTCAAGGTTCATCCTTGTGTAGCATATAACAGGCTTTTCTTCGTTCTTAAGGCTGAAGAATATTCCATGATATGTATATAACATATTTTCTTTGTCCAGTCATCCATTAATAGACATTTTGCTTGCTTCCACCTCTTGACTGTTAAGAATAATGCTGCGATAAAGATAGGTGGCAAATATCTCTTCAAGATCCTATTTTTATTCATTTTGGATATAAACTCTGAAGTGGAATTATTGGATCATATAGTAGTTCTATTTTTAATTTTTTGAGGAAACTTCATACTGCTTTCATCATAGTTGCATTATTTTGTAATCCCACCAACAGTGTACAAGAATTCCTGTTTCTCCAAATCCTTACCAGCAATCATTCTTTTCTTTCTTTTTTTTTTTAAATGATGGTCATACTAATGGGTGGCAGATGATATTTCATTGTGATTTTAGTTTTATTCCCCTGATGATTAGTGATGTTGAGCATCTTTTCATATGCTTGTTGGTGATTTATATAATTTCTCTGAAGAAATATCCATTCAGGTCCTTTGTTCATTTGTAATTGGTTATTTGGTTTTGTTGTTGTTAAGTTATAGAAATTCTTTATATAGTCTGAATATTAACCCCTTATAACATATGTGGGTTGCAAATATTTTCTCCCATTGCATAGGTGATCTTTTCACACTATTGTTTCCTTTACTATGCAGAGGGTTTTAAGTTTGATGTATCTTCTTTGCCTTTTTTGTTGTTGCTGTTGCTTGTGCTTTTGCTATTATATTCAGGAAATCACTGCCAAATTCAATGTCCTGAAACTTTCCTGTTATGTTTTCTTCTAGTAGTTTCATAGTTTCAGGTCTTATATATAGGTTTTTAATTCATTTCAAGTTGTTTTTTTCTAGATGGTCTAAGATGAGGGTTCAGCTTCTTTCTTTTGCATGTGGATAATCAATTTTCCCACCATCAATTGTTGAAGCGACTATTCTTTCTCCTGCATATTGGTACCATATATTTTTTATTACTCTGGTTGTGTAACATGTTCTGGAATCAAGAAGTTTGAGGCCTCCAGCTTTCTTTTGTTTTTCTCAAGATTGTTTGTGTTACTTGGGGTCCCCGAGATTTCATAAAAATTTTAGTTTTTTTTTTAAATTTCTGTAAAAAATAACGTTGAGACTTTGGTACAGGTTCAATTGAATCTATAGATTGTTTTGGGTTGTACAGACATTTTACTAATATTAAGTCTTCTAATCCATAAACACTAAATTTTCTTTTTTCTTAATTCAATATCTACATTACAAATAACTCTGTCATCAATAACTTCCTCTAATAAGATTAGAAGGTAGTTATCTCCCCTTTCCTTTTAAATTTTCCTAACTAGAAATCTAGGTGGACAACAGGGGAGTCAACAAAAAACATCTTTTGGTGCAAGTGAAATAATACCAAACATACTTGCTTACATGCTGTTGCAAATTTTTTTATTTGTTTTACTTAATTACCTTGTTTTCCCACTTAAATAATTAGCAGAATGTTTACTGTCAAATAGACCTGGGAGATCTGGTCTAACCTGATACACAAATGATTAAATTAAAATTCAATGTGTTTGGTGACGTATAGAGGAAACATACCCAAATAGGGGGTCTAATATAATAAGACAAGGCATATGCAACAGAACAGAGGAGAAACTCATCAATGGTAAAAAGTGCTCAGGAGAAGGCCAGCTCTGGAAGTGATATTTAGGTTAAAACCTGAGAAATGTGAAAGGGTAAATACATAAATAGCGCGATAATCCCAGAGTATACACATATTTTACTATAATTGACTTCAACACAATTTTAACTTCTGGAATCCTACTGAACGACAAATTTTGTGAGGGGATTGACTGTGAGGCAAACTTGAATCATGGCTGTCTGTGGTAAATGAAAAGGACTGAGTGAATAAATGCACAGGTTGCATAAGTGAATAGGGAGTAGTCTTCCAATGCCTTTTGTATGTTGATCAGTCCTGGGATATTTTAGACCACTTATTTTGTGACCAAAAATGCTCACATTTTATATTAAGTCTAGCTTGGACTCTTTGCCACTCCTTTGTAATACCCTCTCAATGTGCTGGCTGTCTCTTTACTCAATAGGTTTAGTTGCATGATATATTATGCTTTTCCCTGTATGTGTGACCTGAACGTTCTTTCTGACAGATCTACGTTTGTTAACTCAGCAGACATTCTCCAATTCCTTCTCCCTGCTGGTGTGACTCAACTCTCGTTACAAAGATTGAAAAGGCTGGGTGCTAGTTTTCCCAGCCTCCCTTGCAGTAAGCACTCTAGTAAATTATTCTATTTTAGCCAATAAGGCAAAAAAGTTGAGAATTCTAGGAAAGTTTTCTCGTTTTATAAAATACTCACTGAGAGAATGTCCTTGCCCTTCCTTCCAGCCTTCGAGTGTTGCCGTATGAAAACGTGATTTTTAAAAGCTGCTGTAGACTTTTGCAAAAAATATAAAACAGCACCTTTGACATTGAGTTGCTGAGTTAACTAAACCTATAACCATGCAACATCAGACTTCTGCTATATGAAATTTGTTGATGGACCTCTTTGCTTTAAGTCCAACAAATAAGCAAAAATGTTCTAAGCAATACAGTTTTACTACCTGATTGTTAGCATAACATAGAGCTTAAAAATCATTTCTCTGTGATCTTGGACAAGTTTCCTAACCTTGATGTACCTGTTTTCTCACCCATAAAATGTGGAGAGTAATAATATTTATCTCATAGCTTTGTTATAAGGATTCAATGAAACAAAATACATAAAGTACTTATGTTGGCACACATAAAAAGTAGTTCTATTTTTAATTTTTTGAGGAAATTTCATACTGCTTTCATCACAGTTGCATTATTTTGTAATCCCACCAACAGTGTACAAGAATTCCTGTTTCTCCAAATCCTTACCAGCAATCATTCTTTTCT
>NW_016806320.1:249214-257906 GCF_001698545.2 Rhinopithecus bieti
TTAAATGATGGTCATACTAATGGGTGGCAGATGATATTTCATTGTGATTTTAGTTTTATTCCCCTGATGATTAGTGATGTTGAGCATCTTTTCATATGCTTGTTGGTGATTTATATAATTTCTCTGAAGAAATATCCATTCAGGTCCTTTGTTCATTTGTAATTGGTTATTTGGTTTTGTTGTTGTTAAGTTATAGAAATTCTTTATATAGTCTGAATATTAACCCCTTATAACATATGTGGGTTGCAAATATTTTCTCCCATTGCATAGGTGATCTTTTCACACTATTGTTTCCTTTACTATGCAGAGGGTTTTAAGTTTGATGTATCTTCTTGATACTTGAGCTTGCAGTGAGCCAAGATAGTGGCCACTGCACTCCAGCCTGAGCGACAGAGTGAGACTGCATCTCAAAAAAAAAAACTGGTACTACTTTTATTCATGCTGTCTACAATCCCTTTCTCTTTATGTTAATTATCCATTCTTCGTGTTGCCAGTTTCTCTCTAGCAATTCCCTCTTGACTCCACATCAATCAGTCTTTTATCGCCACTACTCTGTGTCAAGGTCACCAGTGACCTTCACATTAGTAAATCTAATCGTCAATTTTGGTTCCATTTTATATGATATATCGGCAGCATTAAACAGTCGATCACTCCCTCTTCTCTAAAATACTTTCTTCATTTGTTTTCCAAGTCATTATGCTCATTTTATTTTCCTTTCACTCTTCTGGCTATTTCATTTACATTTGGTTCCTCTTTATTGTTTCTGAAACCTTCTGTGTATCCCAACACTGAAAACATAAAAGAAAACATAACCTATAGCAGAAAACAAAAGACAAAAACTTCCCCCAAACTTGTGCTTGTCATAGTACTCCTCATTTCAAGAAATGGAAATTCCATAGCCTCATTGTTCAGGTAAAAATACCTGGAGTCAGCCTACACTCCTTAATTTCTCTCACATTCTATACCCAATCTATCAGTGCATCCAATTGGTTCAGATTTTCAATCACGGCCCACAGACTACAAGACTAACACTTCCTAATCCAACCAATTATCATACTATTTCTGACTATTGATTATTGGAATAGCTCTGTCTGCCTTTGCCTTGCTATAGTCTATTCTAAATGGAGCAGCCAAAGTGATCAAATTAACATGCAAGGTTATCATGTCACCCTTTTGCTAAAAATAATAGTTTCAATTGCCAATTAGAATTAAAGTCAAAGTTCTTACCACTATTCATATAATATACACCTGAATGATAGCCTCCAATTCTTACATCTTACTACTCACTTCCTCAGCAGTCCACTCCTTGAATATGTGAGACATATTTCTCTCAACGTCTTTCTTTAGTTCTCTCCAAACCTGGTTCTCCCATTTCCATAAGTCTTTACGCAAATTATATACCCTGAGTGAAACCTTCCCTATCCAAAAAAACTTAAGTCTGTTGTCTTTTTTTGAATACAATGTATTTCCATTCCATGCTATATGTTTTTTTCTGCTTGGTACTCATCAGCATCCTATACACTATGTATTTTATTTATTTTCTTGACTATTTTTTGACTTTCCTTGTAGACACTTTTCATTTTGTTCACTGCTGTATCCTTAGCAAATGACACATTGATTTTATTTGTTGGATGAGTGTGGTAGGGCCATGGGAGGGATATTTTAATTCCCGTGTTACTTTTAATCTAATTATTAGAGGTTATAATCTATAGAAGTCTCTAAACAATGCATGGTTATTAATCAATCACTAGAAGTTTGCAAAACTCAATAATGTAAGGAAATGATTAGATATCTGGATAATGATTAAATACCAACCCTACCTGGTGGGGATATAGAAATACACTGCCTGCTTCCATGGGATCAAGAGTTGGTAGAAAATCAGCTCCCTTTTGGGCTTGCTGGAACTGCGAGGGGTGAGTTGGAGGGATCTTATGTATATTAGGCTACACTTTTGCTGTCCCTTTGTTCAGAGAAAACAGCCTTTTCTTGGAGCTTATTTTTATCTATGCCTATTGGTAGCTCTGGGTTGTGGGTATCTGTAGCATCCTGTCACAGAGTTATAGGTAGCAATAAGAAAACCCAAGGAACTTCCTGCAGTGTCATTCCTCACGTTCTGAGGTTCTAGATAGTTTTCCTTCTTCTCTCTACCTTTCACAGTCTTTTTACACATGTTTGTTGTGTTATGTACAGGGGTTTTTAGCTGCAAGGGAAAGAAATGAGCTGCTTCATCTTGACTAAAACCTTAAGTTCTGGGTTGTTTATATGTTCATTGTCATCACCTTATAAACATTTATTGTCGATAATTTTCTAATACTCTTAAGAACTCTTCATTTCAACAGGTAACTAATCTCAACCACCAGTTTTCTTTCCTAGAAATCTAAGAAAGTGAGGCCGGGCGCGTTGGCTCACGCCTGCAATCCCAGCACTTTGGGAGGCCAAGGAGGGCAGATCACAAGGTCAGGAGATCGAGACCATCCTGGCTAACACAGTGAAACCCTGTCTTTTGGCGGGAGCCTATAGTCCCAGCTACTGGGGAGGCTGAGGCAGGAGAATGACGTGAACCCGGGAGGTGGAGCTTGCAGTGAGCCAAGATAGTGGCCACTGCACTCCAGCCTGAGCGACAGAGTGAGACTGCATCTCAAAAAAAAGAAAAAAAGAAAAAAAGAAATCTAAGGAAGTGAAATAATTTATATATAGATCCATTATAACCCTCGAGAACAGCTCATTTCAAGGTTTCCCTAAACATATTCAAATGTTTAATATTCATTTTGTATGTATTATATCTTCTGTAAGTTTTACAAAAGCAAACTTCTATATCACTAGTCCTTTGAAGTTGATTTTCTTTTTTAGGAAAAGAGATATGTGGAAAGTAAAGGGTGGTAAAAGTTCTTAAAACAGGATTTTTCCCCCCTAAGTTCTTTCCATTGCGGGAATTAAATTTAATGATACAACTTTACATCTACATTTATTTTGAAATAAAAATAAATGATCACCAAGGACATGAAGCTTTTGAGCATGGTTTTTTTCTTTTTTTAGAAAAGGAAATGAAGAATCTTTGAGTCTATTTTATTAATAAATAAAGTAGAATTATAATTCATACCTTTCATCTAATCTCATGAATACTTAGTTTCTGCAGTAAAGAATTAGAAATACTTCCAATTCATGTAATATCGCTGGTTAAAATGCTAAATATTCTAAAGATTCCTATATACATAAATATGAAAAGCGTATGAAAAATCAGTCAGTAGGCCATGACAACATCCCATAAAATCAAGAAGTGGAGTCAGGGACTAAATTATTAAAAGTAAGACATGATGGTAAGAAAATTCATCAAATTACTAAGATTTGAAAACCTAATTGAGAGCTGAAAATGTAATACTTAAATGAATTATAGACTATATTGAAAGGAGCAAGTATCTTTGTGCTAATGCCCAGAGAAATACCAAATGAACTCCTTGACCCATACATTTACATGACTTTGTATAAGCACATTTGCAGTGTCCAGAATGTTAATGTACTAGAAATCAGACAGTGATTTAAAATGTAAATATGAAATCCATTTTAAATATGAAAACATTTTTATATCATTTTGGTCAGCAGTATTCCTGGATTTTCTAAGACAATTATTATTTTAAATATTCTGTCTAATGTTACTCAGGCATGTGTTTTATATTTTGATAGAGAAAACATTCTCTCATTCTTTCTTTTAGTTTTGAAATATTCCTCTCTCTACAAAATCCTTTGGTACCATTTAGAAGAAAAAAAAAACATATATTCTTGCAACATCTGCTGTCAGACACTGAAATTCTATGTGTACAAACAAAAGCTGAAATTCCTCAGAACCAAAATGACCACAATGTAAACTTGACTATGTTATATATTTAAACATAAAATATTATTACTATCATTATCATTCATTTTAAATGCGATTTCTTTATTCTCCATGTCGAAGAAGAATTTTTTAATAGATTGTGAAATTGATTTAGTGGGTTTTGCTCAGCATTTAAAAAATGAAATAATGTAAACAAGTGTAGAGTATAATGGAAGATAAAAATATACCAGAGCTCATCACACATAGTAAGGGAAATATTTCATAAAAATTTATTTAGTTTGTAAATGTATCGAGTTGTGATTTAACTATATGATTTGAGCAAAGATTTATATCTGGCACTAAGACATTCAACTCAAACTTTTACAGTCCTTGTGCAGCTAGAATCTGCATCATAGATTGATTTCAGCCACTGGAATTGGAGACAACTGATTTGGAGACGTACTGTGAAGAAGTGGACTGTAGATACTGAAGTCCTTGCTGATTTGAGTTTTACTAGTGGACTGGGCAGGTTGAGTTTGAAAGATGATCCGAAATGAACAAAAGCATTAGATGGAGGGTTAGGCTATCTACCATTCAAAGTACAGTTCACACACAGGGGTAGGCAGCACAGACAGCTGTTTGCCTATGTCAGAAAGGATTACGTACCAAAAATAAGTCCTAAGTATAATGGAAATGTTTCAATCTTGGTTAGAAAACACTGCTCAGTGGTGCAGAGGCAGTGGCATATTGAGTACTTGAGAGCTGGGGCCTCGGAGGCCATTTGCTCTCTAGGACCAGGAGTCATATATTTCAGTGAATGTGGCCCAATGGTGTAAATCTTCACAATAGATTTGAGGGCATGCTGATCACCTGAGAATCACTTGTCAGACAGATAATGGAAAGCAGTGCGTGTTAATATTGAGATTAAACACTTTGGTAACATGGCTACTGGATCAGGTAGCCTTTGATTCAGAGAATGTGGAAGAGATCTATTTAAATGAATGTGAGCAGGCATATAATAGATGTGGTAGGCTGCTGCTTCTACAAGCTACATTTGATTAAACTTCTGAATATCTTCAGAATTATTGAGGCCAATCGAAGAAATGAAAGGAGAATTGTTGGTTGCCCTGTGCAAAGAAAACCAGGAGAGGATCAGTTTACTTCATGGCACTAGTCTCAGGTTTCACCAGCTAGGGTTAGGGAAAGCTTGTCACAGCTGTGAAAAGCTCTAGTTGACACTTGGCTGGCTTTGGGAAGGCAAAGATGATACTCATTTCAGTCTTCTCAGCGTCTCTTCTTCTAAGTTTTACAAGCCTCTAGCACTCATGCAACCACAAATTATGGTTACTGTAATACTCATTTTTCCCAGTGTATTTATTAATTGAAGAATATTTTTTTTCCAGCCTGTGACTGTACAGACCCCTATATAGCTTCTGAACACTGCTGCAGTAGTAACCACAGAAAGGCATTCTGGCTCTTGCCCGGTGTTTTCTCCATGAGTCTTTCTTAGCTTGTCTGTGAGTTAAATTGCCTATGCCTTTAAATCCATCCTGAATGGAAAGCCTTTTGCTTCAGATGGGACCCAAAGTCCAGACCTGCCTAGTCACACAGGAGTAGGTTTTGGTTGTCTTTTGCTGCATGCCCTTTAGAGATCCCCCTATCCCATTACTGGCACCAATGCTCTGGCAGGGACTCTAGGTCTTCCCTTTCCTACAAGGAAAAGTAAGGTCCATATGGTAGAAGTATTTTGAGGCAAACAATGCAACAGTATTAGAAAAATGGTTGTAAAAATGCTTCTGTTACATGATCATGAAATTTGATTTCATGACCACATAACAGCTTACCATAAAAGCAGAGAAGCTTGTGTCAATCATACTTCTTTTAATTCAAAAAGTATTAAAGAAATAATCTTTTATTCTGATGACTGTAATTAATGCTGTAATAGTACACTGCCTTATCAATTTTAGAGTCTAGAAGACATTTCCTGAAATTCAGCAGACTTTCTGGCTATGTCTTTTGTTTATAAAATACTTTACACTTTGACATTTAGAAATTTCTATTTGTTTGATCTCAGATGTTCATATGTTACATAAAAGAAAATTAGAAACGATTGTAACTTTTCCCAAGTCAGGGAAAATTCAATATCTAGAGCATTGTGCATTTTTTCCTATGCACCATTAAAAAATACATTTCTAAGTTTCCATTGCCTTTCAAACTTTACCACTGGTAATGATGATAAACTTTGTGATTTTCTAGAAGTAATCCTGATTATAATCCAATTTAGCCATTTGGTCTTACATTTTTACATTGTGTCACAATAATATGGGTGACCTAAGTTGTTAGAAGGTGTGCTCATATTTTATGCATTGCCTTAATTTTAGGTAGATTCTTTCAAGATTCTTATTTTAAAAAGTCACAGTAATAAATATTAAAAGTAAAGACCAGAACGTAAAAAGATATAAAGTTCTCGAATGTGTGATACAGACAGTAGATGGGAGTTTTGAGGACGAATTCAAAGAAAATATAATGATTAATAGTGATGAAGCAGGACATTGCCAAATATGTCATTTTTTAGTCAAACACATTGTATGAGGTGGAAATTGAACTTTTGAGGCTTGTGTTAACATTCTACTGTTCAGCTTTATCAAGGCAAGGAACAAAGGGAGAAATATGCAACAGCAAAAGGACTGTAATGTGATAAGACTGTCATCAGCTAAATATTTCACCTGCCCGCTCTCCACCAAAATGACATTGGTTTTAATACAGTAATTATTTGGGCAAGATATGGCCCTTATTTCAAAAATCCATTTTATATTTAGTCATATACCTTTTGTGGATAGAGACAGCAGTTGGCTTGGCACTGTCTTAGTAATATATCTTTGAATCCTTTTGTTTGTGGTCTGTAGCAAGAGCTCGTTGTCATTTCTGCACAGTACTGAGACAAGGCAAAGCCTTTCCATTTTTCATTACTAAAGGAAGCACAGTGGTGTGATAGAACTGGTTTAAAAAATCTTATTTGTGAGAGTAAATCAAATTTTAATTTTTTCTGCCTCAACTGATCATACAACAGTCTTCCCTTCACACTGTAATTATGCTTTTGCCATCATCTTTTCATACTATTTTATTATTGAAGGTAGCTCTGTGGATACCTGTTCATTTGTCTAATATATATCCACTAATTACCTACTATGTGTCAGATACTTTTTTCATACAAAATTGAATATAAGTATTAAAAAAATTTGTTAGGTGGCTTCACAAATGGCAATTTAAAAACATTTTTTAATGCATGTGGTTGAATGAAACAAAGAAAAGAAACATCTGCATCTATGTGGTTTTATGGTTTTGTTTTTTATATCACCAGGCACATTTATCTTATTTATTGTAATTATGTATTGTTATATGTCTTTTCTAACATATTGTACGGCTCCTGCTGCTGGCGAGGATTTTTCTCATGCTATTTCTCCATCCTTTGTGCTTAGATAGTGGCCTGGCAAACATGAAACCTTTTCTTTGTTTCACTCTTAACTATAAGAATGAAGCAGAGCAAGATTTCTGTTTCAGTACTTAGAGTAACCATTGAGAAATAGAATTTGTTTCTGATAAACAATGTTTGAAATGATAGAAAGCAAAACCTACAAAATTTAGCAAACTGCCCTAATACCGTGTTGGATTGCAAGAGATAATATTCCTAACAACCTCTACAAACAAGTTTTCCAGTGTTTTACTGAGCTGCCAAAATTGTCTTTTTGAGTTTGATTTCGGCTCAGTTGTGGATACCTGCACTCTAAGATTTAGCCTGCTTGGCAGGGCATGACTGTCTATCTATCTGTCAGATCCACATGTTTCTGAAGCAGACCGATCTGAGATCTTAAAGATAGCTTCTTATTAGTGAAAGGGTGTGTTAGATATTATATCATATAAACATTTCATTACTGGAGTTTAATTGTATGAATTTCTTATTTAGGGTTTAAGGAGCATAACAAAGAAATGACTACTTTGTCATTCTATTTCTTACAAAACATAATTATTTATATTAGATTAATATCTCAAGTTTCTTTTAAAGTAAGAATTCTTGTTTAATGTTGGCTTTATTCATGTCAATGGCATCATCTTATTGCCTATTAAATTCATTTGAATTAAGTACCATGTTATTCCATTAAAGAAAATAAATCAGGCCATCTGGGCCTGTTTTGAACAAATAAAGCAGGTTTAAATAACCTAAATCTGAATGGATCGGGAACTAGCAAAAAGCAACTGACATGTCACGAGATAGCCAGATGGCTGACTTTGAAACATAGTTAGCATCTTAAGCCTTTATATCTTGCCTTTAAAAGTATAGTTTTCCTTAATTCTATCTTTCAAATGTTACTATCTGCATCTATGTGGTTTTATCGTTTTGTTTTTTATATCACCAGGCACATTTATCTTATTTATTGTAATTATGTATTGTTGTATGTCTTTTCTAACATATTGTACGGCTCCTGCTGGTGGCGAGGATTTTTCTCATGCTATTTCTCCATCCTTTGTGCTTAGATAGTGGCCTGGCAAACATGAAACCTTAAAAATAATGTGTAGACACCCAATACAGGAGCACTCAGATTCATAAAGCAAGTCCGCAGAAACCTACAAAGAGACTTAGACTCCCACACAATAATAATGGGAGACTTTAGCACCCCACTGTCAATATTAGACAGATCAATAAGGCAGAAAGTTAACAAGGATATCCAGGAATTGAACTCAGCTCTGCACCAACAGAACCTAATAGACACCTACAGAACTCTCCACCTCAAACAAAAAGAATATACATTCTTCTCAGCACCACATCACACTTATTCCAAAATTGACCACATAGTTGGAAGTAAAGCACTCCTCAGCAAATGT